>NC_090781.1:26373078-26375578 GCF_040054535.1 Antennarius striatus | reverse complement strand
AGACAGTGATAGAGTGAGACGGTGATAGAGTGAGACAGTGATAGAGTGATAGAGTGAGACAGTGATAGAGTGAGACAGTGATAGAGTGAGACAGTGATAGAGTGAGACAGTGATAGAGTGAGACAGTGATAGAGTGAGACAGTGATAGAGTGATAGAGTGAGACAGTGATAGAGTGAGACAGTGATAGAGTGATAGAGTGAGACAGTGATAGAGTGAGACGGTGATAGAGTGAGACAGTGATAGAGTGAGACAGTGAGACAGTGATAGAGTGAGACAGTGAGACGGTGATAGAGTGAGACAGTGATAGAGTGAGACAGTGAGACAGTGATAGAGTGAGACAGTGAGACAGTGATAGAGTGAGACAGTGATAGAGTGAGACAGTGATAGAGTGAGACAGTGATAGAGTGATAGAGTGAGACAGTGATAGAGTGAGACAGTGATAGAGTGAGACAGTGATAGAGTGAGACAGTGATAGAGTGAGACAGTGATAGAGTGAGACAGTGATAGAGTGAGACAGTGATAGAGTGAGACAGTGATAGAGTGAGACAGTGATAGAGTGAGACAGTGATAGAGTGAGACAGTGATAGAGTGAGCTCACCTGGCAGAGACAGAGTCAAACTCGTCTCTTTGTTTTTGTTGTTTTTGTCTTTCTTGAATTTTGGGACGAGACGGAATTTAGTTCCACGACCCCTCCTGGAGAAATCAGTCAGCGCACCCTGTGGAGACAGACAGGTAGGAGACAGACAGGTAGGAGACAGACAGGTAGGTTCTACCGGTAGTAGCGGCTCTACCGCTTCTAGTGGTCCCGGGGGGTCTAGCGGTCCCGGGGGGTCTAGCGGTCCCGGGGGTTCTAGCGGTCCCGGGGGTTCTAGCGGTCCCTGTACCTCGTGGTCGGACTCGATGGCGGGACACAACCAGGACACATCGGCGAGGCGACGGAGGGTCAGCGCCACAGAGCCCAGGGCGGCGGTCAGCTGCTCCTGCTGGGGGGGGTCCAGCTGCTGGGACGAGACCACAGCAGAGTCACAAAACCATCGAGGAGGAGGCGCCGCACAGGAGACGGTTACCGGGGAGACGGTTACCATTGAGACGGTTCCAGCCAGCAGCAGCTCCGTCTCGCTGAGGAGGGCCTGGACGTTCACCACCATCTGGAGGACCACGCTGCAGCTCAGGGCCTGAGGGGGCCGGGGGGGACAGGTCAGACCAGGATTACACACCCACAATGACTGGGGGGCGGTCCTTACCCCGGCGGTCTTGGAGTGGGCGTAGACCACGTCCATGGCCTTGGCGCTGGCGTTGACGGCGTGAGCCAGTTCCTGTTCCAGACTGTGATGGGACTGGGCCACCTCACGGATGCTGCACACGGGACGGGACACGGGACAGAACACGGGACATGGGACGGGACATGGGACAGAACACGGGACATGGGACGGGACACGGGACAGGACACGGGACACGGGACAGGACACGGGACACGGGACATGGAGTTAAAGGTCCATATTGTGCTTTTTTTGATTCATGCCATCCGTCTACTCAGTTTGAGGCGTCTTGATGTCTGTGTAGGTTCTTTGTGTCTGTGTAGGTTCTTTGTGTCTGTGTAGGTTCTTTGTGTCTGTGTAGGTTCTTTGTGTCTGTGTAGGTTCTTTGTGTCTGTGTAGGTTCTTTGTGTCTGTGTAGGTTCTTTGTGTCTGTGTAGGTTCTTTGTGTCTGTGTAGGTTCTTTGTGTCTGTGTAGGTTCTTTGTGTCTGTGTAGGTTCTCAGTCATCAGGTGTGGTTCTCCAGAAGCTGCTCAGAAGGTGGTCTGAGCGCCTCCCCTGTCCTCCAGACCCCCCAGCTCCGTGCCGGTCCTGATGTCTCCACGCTGAGCGTGACTCGTGTAAACACGGTGACACACGACGGTGATCACGAGGAGTTTTAGCACACGGGACGTAACTCACAGGAGACGAGAGATGATTACAGACAGGACGTAGTAAAGCTGTGTTTCCTGTTGTCATGACAACGACAGGTCGTGGCTAACAACACTGGGAGCTAAGCTAACGCAGGCTAATGAAAGGTAAGTTATCACACACACACCTGTGGATCAAACCTCCTGCTGCCTGACCGAAGTCGTTGACGAGTGACGCCTCCTCCTCAGAGACCAGCTCTGGGTGGGGCGCCTGGGGGGGGGGGCCGGGGGAACTCACACTTCTGTTTGTCCTCCCAGGACTTCAGGGTGTTCTCAAAGGCCTGACACACACACACACACACACAGACACACACACACACAGACACACACACACACACACACACAGACACACACACACAGACACACACACACACACACACACACAGACACACACACACACACACACACACACACACACACACACAGACACACACACACACACACACAGACACACACACACACACACAGACACACACACACACACACACACACAGACACACACACAGACACACAGACACGCACACACACACAGACACACACACACACACACACAC
>NC_090781.1:26283078-26368078 GCF_040054535.1 Antennarius striatus | reverse complement strand
GTTAGGGTTAAAGGGTAGGGTTAGGGTTAAAGGGTAGGGTAGGGTTAAAGGGTAGGGCAGGGTTAAAGGGTAGGGTTAAGGTTAAAGGGTAGGGTTAGGGTTAAAGGGTAGGGTTAGGGTTAAAGGGTAGGGTTAGGGTTAAAGGGTAGGGTAGGGTTAAAGGGTAGGGCAGGGTTAAAGGGTAGGGCAGGGTTAAAGGGTAGGGTTAGGGTTAAAGGGTAGGGCAGGGTTAAAGGGTAGGGTTAAGGTTAAAGGGTAGGGTTAGGGTTAAAGGGTAGGGTTAGGGTTAAAGGGTAGGGTAGGGTTAAAGGGTAGGGCAGGGTTAAAGGGTAGGGCAGGGTTAAAGGGTAGGGTTAGGGTTAAAGGGTAGGGCAGGGTTAAAGGGTAGGGTTAAAGTTAAAGGGTAGGGTTAGGGTTAAAGGGTAGGGCAGGGTTAAAGGGTAGGGCAGGGTTAAAGGGTAGGGCTAGGGTTAAAAGGGTAGGGTTAAAGGGTAGGGTTAAGGTTAAAGGGTAGGGTAGGGTTAAAGGGTAGGGTTAGGGTTAAAGGGTAGGGTTAGGGTTAAAGGGTAGGGTTAGGGTTAAAGGGTAGGGCAGGGTTAAAGGGTAGGGTTAAGGTTAAAGGGTAGGGTTAGGGTTAAAGGGTAGGGTTAGGGTTAAAGGGTAGGGTTAGGGTTAAAGGGTAGGGTAGGGTTAAAGGGTAGGGCAGGGTTAAAGGGTAGGGCAGGGTTAAAGGATAGGGTTAGGGTTAAAGGGTAGGGCAGGGTTAAAGGGTAGGGTTAAGGTTAAAGGGTAGGGTTAGGGTTAAAGGGTAGGGCAGGGTTAAAGGGTAGGGCAGGGTTAAAGGGTAGGGCTAGGGTTAAAAGGGTAGGGTTAAAGGGTAGGGTTAAGGTTAAAGGGTAGGGTAGGGTTAAAGGGTAGGGTTAGGGTTAAAGGGTAGGGTTAGGGTTAAAGGGTAGGGCAGGGTTAAAGGGTAGGGTATGGTTAAAGGGTAGGGTAGGGTTAAGGGTAGGGTAGGGTTAAGGGTAGGGTAGGGTTAAAGGGTAAGGTAGGGTTAAAGGGTAGGGTTAAGGTTAAAGGGTAGGGTAGGGTTAAGGGTAGGGTTAAAGGGTAGGGTTAAAGGGTAGGGTTAGGGTTAAAGGGTAGGGTTAGGGTTAAAGGGTAGGGTAGGGTTAAAGGTAGGGTAGGGTTAAAGGGTAGGGTTAGGGTTAAAGGGTAGGGCAGGGTTAAAGGGTAGATAGATAGATAGATAGATAGATAGATAGATAGATAGATAGATAGATAGATAGATAGATAGATAGATAGATAGATAGATAGATAGATAGATACTTTATTAATCCCGGAGGAAATTGCATATATCCACTGCTCAGACATTACTTAACAAATAATACTGGATAAACACCAGGAGAAAAAGAAACAGTGACATCACAGGACATACCACAAGACATACATTACACTAACAGACAGACACATGCAGCACTAACAGGACTTATATACTAAACTATAACTAAAATATAAACAGTATAAAATTTAAAAATATTACAGTATTAAAATATAAACAGTATAAAATAAAATCTAAACAGTATAAAATTGAATTAAAATATAAAAACAGTATAAAAAATAAATAAATAAATTTCATATATATATATATATACAACAGTATAAAATTAAATTTAAATTAAATTAAATCCATTTTCAACCCCGTGCTGACCTCGCCACCTCCCCCCTGCTTCTCCTGAGAGAGTCATTGTACCCCCTGATGGCACGGGGCACGAAGGAGGACCTCAGCCTCTCTGTGGAGGCGCTGTGTGACAGCAGTCTGCCGCTGAAGGTGCTTCTCTGCTGGGAGAAGGTGGTGTGTAGGGGGTGCCTGGTGTTGTTCATGATGGCCTTAATTTTAGACATGGTCCTGCTCTCCAGAAGCGTCTCCACAGAGTCCAGGCTCAGCCCGACCACTGAGCCCGCTCTGCGGATGAGTCTGTTCAGACGGTCCATATCTCTTTTCCTGGCCCCCCCACCCCAACACACAATGGCGTATGACAGCACACTGGAGACTACGGACTGATAGAACATGAGAAGGAGCTTAGGACAGATGTTGAAGGAGGCCAGCCTCCTTAGGAAGTACATCCTGCTCTGCCCCTTCTTGTACACACAGTTGGAGTTGAGTGACCAGTCCAGTCTGCTGTCTAGCTGCAGTCCCAGGTACTTATAGTTTTCTACCACCTCCACCTCACTGCCATTGATGATCACTGGCTGTGGAGAGGGAGGTGCCCGCCGGAAATCCAGAACCATCTCCTTTGTCTTGGAGACGTTGAGCTGGGGCTGGTTCTGTTGGCACCACTCCACGAAGTCAGCCACCAATGCCCTGTACCCCCCCTCATCACCCTCCCGGATACATGCCACTATCGCGGTGTCATCGGAGTACTTCTGTATGTGGCATGTATCCGAGTTGTGCTTGAAGTCTGATGTGTAGAGGGTGAAGTGAATGGGGGATAGAACGGTCCCCTGTGGCGCCCCCGTGCTGCTGGTCACCATAGAAGGTAGGGTAGGGTATGGTTAAAGGGTAGGGTAGGGTTAAAGGATAGGGTAGGGTCAAGGGTAGGGTAGGGTTAAAGGGTAGGGTAGGGTTAAAGGGTAGGGCAGGGTTAAAGGGTAGGGTAGGGTTAAAGGGTAGGGTTAGGGTTAACGGGTAGGGTAGGGTTAAAGGGTAGGGTTTAGGGTTAGGGTTAAAGGGTAGGGTTAGGGTTAAAGGGTAGGGTTAAAGGGTAGGGTTAGGGTTAAAGGGTAGGGTAGGGTTAAAGGGTAGGGTTAGGGTTAAAGGGTAGGGTTAGGGTTAAAGGGTAGGGCAGGGTTAAAGGGTAGGGTATGGTTAAAGGGTAGGGTAGGGTTAAGGGTAGGGTAGGGTTAAGGGTAGGGTAGGGTTAAAGGGTAAGGTAGGGTTAAAGGGTAGGGCAGGGTTAAAGGGTAGGGTAGGGTTAAGGGTAGGGTAGGGTTAAAGGGTAGGGCAGGGTTAAAGGGTAGGGCAGGGTTAAAGGGTAGGGTAGGGTTAAAGGGTAGGGTATGGTTAAAGGGTAGGGTTAGGGTTAAAGGGTAGGGTAGGGTTAAAGGGTAGGGTAGGGTTTAGGGTTAGGGTTAAAGGGTAGGGTTAGGGTTAAAGGGTAGGGTAGGGTTAAAGGGTAGGGTATGGTTAAAGGGTAGGGTAGGGTTAAAGGATAGGGTAGGGTTAAAGGTAGGGTAGGGTTAAAGGGTAGGGTAGGGTTCAGGGTAGGGTAGGGTTAAAGGGTAGGGTAGGGTTAAAGGGTAGGGCAGGGTTAAAGGGTAGGGTAGGGTTAAAGGGTAGGGTTAAAGGGTAGGGTTAAGGTTAAAGGGTAGGGTAGGGTTAAGGGTAGGGTAGGGTTAAAGGGTAGGGTTAAAGGGTAGGGTTAGGGTTAAAGGGTAGGGTTAGGGTTAAAGGGTAGGGTTAGGGTTAAAGGGTAGGGCAGGGTTAAAGGGTAGGGTATGGTTAAAGGGTAGGGTAGGGTTAAGGGTAGGGTAGGGTTAAGGGTAGGGTAGGGTTAAAGGGTAAGGTAGGGTTAAAGGGTAGGGCAGGGTTAAAGGGTAGGGTAGGGTTAAGGGTAGGGTAGGGTTAAAGGGTAGGGCAGGGTTAAAGGGTAGGGCAGGGTTAAAGGGTAGGGTTAGGGTTAAAGGGTAGGGCAGGGTTAAAGGGTAGGGTATGGTTAAAGGGTAGGGTAGGGTTAAGGGTAGGGTAGGGTTAAGGGTAGGGTAGGGTTAAAGGGTAAGGTAGGGTTAAAGGGTAGGGCAGGGTTAAAGGGTAGGGTAGGGTTAAGGGTAGGGTAGGGTTAAAGGGTAGGGCAGGGTTAAAGGGTAGGGCAGGGTTAAAGGGTAGGGTAGGGTTAAAGGGTAGGGTATGGTTAAAGGGTAGGGTTAGGGTTAAAGGGTAGGGTAGGGTTAAAGGGTAGGGTAGGGTTTAGGGTTAGGGTTAAAGGGTAGGGTTAGGGTTAAAGGGTAGGGTAGGGTTAAAGGGTAGGGTATGGTTAAAGGGTAGGGTAGGGTTAAAGGATAGGGTAGGGTTAAAGGTAGGGTAGGGTTAAAGGGTAGGGTAGGGTTCAGGGTAGGGTAGGGTTAAAGGGTAGGGTAGGGTTAAAGGGTAGGGCAGGGTTAAAGGGTAGGGTAGGGTTAAAGGGTAGGGTTAAAGGGTAGGGTTAAGGTTAAAGGGTAGGGTAGGGTTAAGGGTAGGGTAGGGTTAAAGGGTAGGGTTAAAGGGTAGGGTTAGGGTTAAAGGGTAGGGTTAGGGTTAAAGGGTAGGGTAGGGTTAAAGGTAGGGTATGGTTAAAGGTTAGGGTAGGGTTAAAGGGTAGGGTAGGGTTAAAGGGTAGGGCAGGGTTAAGGGGTAAAGGTGTGGTTAAAGGGTAGGGTAGGGTTAAGGGTAGGGTAGGGTTAAAGGGTAGGGTAGGGTTAAAGGGTAGGGCAGGGTTAAAGGGTAGGGTATGGTTAAAGGGTAGGGTAGGGTTAAGGGTAGGGTAGGGTTAAGGGTAGGGTAGGGTTAAGGGTAGGGTAGGGTTATGGGTAGGGTAGGGTTAAAGGGTAGGGTTAAAGGGTAGGGCAGGGTTAAAGGGTAGGGCAGGGTTAAAGGGTAGGGTATGGTTAAAGGGTAGGGTAGGGTTAAGGGTAGGGTTAGGGTTAGGGTTAGGGTTAGGGGGTCAGGTTAGGGTTGGGGGTTAGGGTTGGACAGACTATTGGTTGTTGATTCTGAATGAGGGTCTGTCTGGACCATGACTAAGGTTTAACCCACCCTACCGGGGGTCTCCTCTGAGTTTGGGTTCTCTCCAGGTTTCTTCCTGTTACAGGAAGTCTTTTCTTGCCTCTTCTATTCTTGTTGCTCCTACAGACAGCCCCCCCTCCTGGGACAAACAGACCCCCTCCTGGAACAAACAGACCCCCTCCTGGGACAAACAGACCCCCTCCTGGGACAAACAGACCCCCTCCTGGAACAAATAGACCCCCTCCTGGGACAAACAGACCCCCTCCTGGGACAAACAGGCCCCCTCCTGGGACAAACAGACCCCCTACTGGGACAAACAGGCCCCCCTCCTGGGACAAACAGACCCCCTCCTGGGACAAACTGACCCCCTTCTGGGACAAACAGACCCCCCTCCTGGGACAAACAGGCCCCCCTCCTGGGACAAACAGGCCCCCCTCCTGGGACAAACAG
The DNA here is from genome assembly GCF_040054535.1 of Antennarius striatus. NCBI lineage: Eukaryota > Metazoa > Chordata > Actinopteri > Lophiiformes > Antennariidae > Antennarius > Antennarius striatus. Next base: position 26,362,869 of record NC_090781.1, on the reverse strand, counting down.
ACCCCCTCCTGGGACAAACAGACCCCCTCCTGGGACAAACAGACCCCCCTCCTGGGACAAACAGGCCCCCTCCTGGGACAAACAGGCCCCCCTCCTGGGACAAACAGACCCCCTCCTGGGACAAACTGACCCCCTCCTGGGACAAACAGACCCCCTCCTGGGACAAACTGACCCCCTCCTGGGACAAACAGGCCCCCCTCCTGGGACAAACAGGCCCCCCTCCTGGGACAAACAGACCCCCTCACCTTCTTTGCCATGGCGTCCGATTCCTCTGAACTCTCCGTGTTCTTCTCGTACGCCTTCCCAACGCGAGCCACAAAGTCCTTCACCGTCTCACACAGGACCCTAAGGGAGGGGCCAGAGGTCAGAGGGGCCAGAGGTCAAAGGGGTCAGAGGGTTGAGAGGTCAGAAGGGTCAGAGCTCAGGAGGACAGAGGTCAGACAAACACACAGACAGACAGACAGGCCTACTTGGCGGAGGAGATGACCACTGAGTGCTGGTCTGAGGTCAGGATCTTGGACAGGTGAGCAGCCACTGAGTCCTCATAGGTCAGGATCTGCTGAACCTGGACCAATCACAAGCACTGAGGTAAGGGCGGGGCTGTCCCCAAGCCCCGCCCCAACAATATGAATGATGGGAAACTTCCTGTTACCTCAGAGTCGTCACTGCAGTCCTCTGTCAACGTAGAAGAAGAGTGTTGCCGTGGCAACTTGGTCTCATAGACCATGATGCTCCACCTGTAGAAGGAAGACAGTCACCTGTCTACCACCACTCACCTGTCTACCCACTCACCTGTCTAGCAGCACTCACCTGTCTAGTTACCGGTCTACCCGCTCACCTGTTTAACAGCACACACTTGTCTAGCACTCACCTGTCTACCCACTCACCTGTCTACCCACTCACCTGTCTACCCACTCACCTGTCGAGCACTCACCTGTCTACCCACTCACCTGTCTAGCACTCACCTGTCTACCCACTCACCTGTCTAGTACTCACATGTCTACCCACTCACCTGTCTACCCACTCACCTGTCGAGCACTCACCTGTCTACCCACTCACCTGTCTAGCACTCACCAGTCTACCCACTCACCTGTCTACCCACTCACCTGTCTAACAGCACACACCTGTCTAGCACTCACCTGTCTACCCACTCACCTGTCTACCCACTCACCTGTCTAGCACTCACCTGTCTAGTTACCTGTCTACCCACTCACCTGTCTAGCACTCACCTGTCTAGCAGCACTCACCTGTCTACCCACTCACCTGTCTAGTACTCACCTGTCTACCCACTCACCCGTCTACCCACTCACCCGTCTACCCACTCACCTGTCTAGCACTCACCTGTCTACCCACTCACCTGTCTAGCATCTTGGTGCTGGCTCTCTCCAGCTTCTCCAGGATCTGGGGCAGCTGGGCATCGTCGTCGCAGGCGGCCCCCCAGCCCAGGACCCGGGCCAGGTCGTTCCCTGTCCCCAGAGGAAGGACCCCCAGCTGACACTGGAACAGCCGGAACAGCAGAGGTCACACAGACGTTCACCTGAGTCGGACAGGAGGTGGCTGCTGTGGGCGGGGCCTCGGGCCTCACCTGTTTGTGCAGCGTGAGGGTGTCGATCTCGGACAGCACCCAGCCCACGCTGCCGTCCCCCCCGCACACCAGGATCCTGAAGGTGTCGAACTTCTGGAACAAGCGCAGCCTGAGGGACAGAGATAGGCGTCAGCGGCACGCCCCGCGGCCCCACCCCCTCACCTGTGCGCCCTCTGACCCCAGGTGCGGTCCTCCGTTCATCAGGTCGAACACCTGCGCCGGGTTGAGCAGCTGCTTGAAGCGGCGCAGGAACTTCACCCCCTGGTTGTCGCCGCTCTTGGAGTTGACGAACACCAGCAGGGGGCTGGTGCAGGAGGGGGGGCAGGACGCCTTCCAGAACCCTGGGGGTGACACCGGCGGTCAGCGGGGGCGGGGCCAGCCGGGGAAAAACGCCCCCGAGGCCGTGACTCACCATCAGAGTCGATGCTGTTGAGCGCGGTGGGGGGGATCACCGACACCTTGCACTGCCCCAGGGGGCACCTGGAGGACAGCTGGTCCCGACAGGCCGAGTGCACCTGGACGGGGACACCCGAAGGTCATGTTGATTCTGGGGGGCACGGTAACCATAGCAACCAGCTGCCAGCTCACCATGGCCTTGCACCACAGACACCTCCAGTCCTGCAGCCGCAGCACGCTGCCGCACGTCTTCTCACACACGCCGCACTTGGCCGACACCGGCAGGTTCCCCTCCAGCCACTGGTGGGGCATCCACACCTGGAGGGGGCAAAGGTCACAGGGGTCAGCGGGTACACAGCTCAGAGGCCACGGGGTATGGTGGTGAGAGGTCACACGGGTCAGAGGTCACACAGGTCAGAGGTCACACGGGTCAGAGGTCACGTGGGTCAGAGGTGACCTGACACACACACACACAGGGCGTGTCTCACCCCGTCCTCGTCCTCGATGATGTCCCTCCCGATGGACGCCAGAGTCGTCCACTTACAGTTGTTGACGGCTCGGACCGCACAGCGCTTGTGGGCCTTGAACTTACACACTGACACACACACACACACACACACACATGTAGACAGACCTGACGTGATGACTGACCCCTCCCTGTCCCACAGCCCTGAGGGGGGCGGTACCTTCACAGGACAGGCCGTGTGACGTGACCCCCGACAGCGCCTCCCTGCACACGTTACAGTAGGTGGGTCTGGCGTGGGAACACGCGTACCAGTTGTGCATCCCGCTGAAGTGGTCCATGCTGTACTGGGTGGACTGGGAGAGACAGACAGGTCAGGACTGGGAGAGACAGACAGGTCAGGACTGGGAGAGACAGACAGGTCAGGACTGGGAGAGACAGACAGGTCAGGACTGGGAGAGACAGACAGGTCAGGACTGGGAGAGACAGACAGGTCAGGACTGGGAGAGACAGACAGGTCAGGACTGGGAGAGACAGACAGGCGTTCTGCAGACCCGTCTCACCTCATAGTTGTGTCTGTTCTGGACGCTGCGCAGCGCCGCCATCCACTCCTCCATCTCCTTCCTGTTGTCAGCACACAGGATCAGACGTCTGCAGGGCGTGATGACCTACACACACACAAACACATACACACACACACACAAACACACACACACACACACAAACACACACACACACACACAGACACACAGACACACACACAGACACACACACACACACACACACACACAATAACACTACTAGTCACGCTGTGATGTTCGCAGCAGAGCCTTTCAGTGTGGGAGGGGCATGTCCTCCAGATGTGGGCGTGTCCTGCTGGTTGTGAGGCGACCTCTCGTGACGGAGGCGGTCTGGTGCAAAAATAGAACCCGGGAGGAATCAGGCTGGGGTCACATGACGCCAGCAGACACGAGAAAACACACACACACTCACACGCTAACAGCTAACGTCCCGATGCTAACCTGTTCCCCTGCTAACGGCACTAACCAGCGCCTGGCAGGACACCGGGACTGCATTGTGGGCGGAGCCTCCTGGCTCCACATTGTGGACTTGGACTCGGTTCAGATCCACCGCCAACCTCCTGACGCCCCGCCCTTCGTCACATGACACCCAGCAGGACCAGTCAGCTGCTTACCCTGTCTGTCGGTTCTCAGCCCCGTTTGGTCCGGTTCCAGCCGGTTTCCGACCCACAATCCCCGGTTCTGGGCTCAGGCTCGTCTGCTGCTGTCGCTGCCAACCCCTCCCCCTCTCCCCCCTCTAGCCCCACCCACATCCTCTCCTGTGACTCAACCCTACTTCCTGTCTGTTGTCATGCCGACCCCTCAGAATGGGAGGAGGGAGACGACTCAGAAACGATCAGCTGGAAGGAAAAGTCAGTCCATCGGGTTTATTGATCAAAGCTATCGACCAATCAGAGACGGTTTAAACCAATCAGAGACGGTCTGTCTCGGCGTGTGTGTGTGTGTGTGTGTGTGGACCAGGTCGGGACAGAAGGTTCACACACATCCATCCACATCCACCTGCATTACCTCTGTAGACCACAGGGGGCAGTGTCACACCTCTACCTTGTCCCTAACACTAACGCTGATCCTTGACCCTTGACCCTGTCCCTCAGGTGAGAGACGCCCAAACTGTGATTGGCTGAATTGGTGAATTGTGCCTGAATCGCCGTGGCGATGGGTCTGTGACAGCTCGCAGCTGATTGGCTGACTCACCGTGAAGCTGTTGTTGACGTTCTTGGTGCTGGACTCAGCCACGCTGGCGTCCGTCAGGTCCACCTCGTCAAAGATGATGGACTGCAGGCAGAGGGGCGGAGCTTGGGTTAGTCTGCTCTCACTGGCTCCTCCCACAGCAGGGGGGGTGGGGCACTCACCTTGGAGGTCTGGGCGTAGTACAGAGTTCTGCCTCTGAGCTTGAAGTAGCGACGCTTCCAGCGCTGGAACGAGTTGGTCTGTTTCATCAGAGTCCCCTCCCTCAGGACGGTCTGACACACACACACACACACACACACACACACACACACACACACACACACACACACACACACACACACACACACATTAAATGGTTGGTTCTCGACCATCGATCCGTCAGACTGAATCTGTTCCTCTGACAGTTTAGATCTGTTCAACATGGCTGTTGTTGTGTTATTATGTTGTTGTGTTATTATGTTGTTGTTGTTGTGTTATTATGTTGTTGTTGTTGTGTTATTATGTTGTTGTTGTGTTATTATGTTGTTGTTATTATGTTGTTGTTGTGTTATTATGTTGTTGTTGTTGTGTTATTATGTTGTTGTTGTTGTGCTATTATGTTGTTGTTGTTGTGTTATTATGTTGTTGTTGTTGTGTTATTATGTTGTTGTTGTTGTTGTGTTATTATGTTGTTGTTGTGTTATTATGTTGTTGTTATTATGTTGTTGTTGTGTTATTATGTTGTTGTTGTTGTATTATTATGTTGTTGTTGTTATTATGTTGTTGTTGTGTTATTATGTTGTTGTTGTTGTGTTATTATGTTGTTGTTGTTGTGTTATTATGTTGTTGTTGTATTGTTACTCGTGACCAGTGTTCAGGTTCTGCTCTGGGGCTTTAAATAGAAGCTGCTTCCTGTTGTCAAACCTCCAGTCAGGCTGAACGCCGCTGACGCCTTCAAGCTCCGTCGGACATTTCAGTGTAATAACCGCCTGAATAAACATTCTAACCTTGTATAACACACATGTCCAACTCAAGGCCCGGGGGCCAAATGTGGCCCTCCACATCATTTAATGTGTCCCACAAGAGCATAAAGGGTCAGAAGGTCTAAATATAGACATCGTAAGTGTACTTTGAGCAAAACTACATTTCCCACAATGCAGTATTTCAGCCCATTTTAACTCTGACTAAACGTAGTGTTAACGTTAACGTCCTAACTTGTGTCTGATGTTATTTTTCTTTATTGATTGATAGTTTGATCCTTGATTGATGGAGTTCTGTGGGTTTAATAACCTGACAAATGAAAAGGATTTATGTTAGAACAGAGAAACAAACAAACATGTTTTTTCTGTCTAACTGTAATGTTTGGAACTAGAATCAGTCAGAAATTCAGTTATTTAACATTAAGGAGTAGTTACATTTAGTTACATTACACTGAGTTACATTTAGTTACATTTATTAGTTACATTAAGGAGTAGTTACATTTAGTTACATTACACTGAGTTACATTTAGTTACATTTATTAGTTACATTAAGGAGTAGTTACATTTAGTTACATTACACTGAGTTACATTTAGTTACATTTATTAGTTACATTAAGGAGTAGTTACATTTAGTTACATTACACTGAGTTACATTTAGTTACATTTATTAGTTACATTAAGGAGTAGTTACATTTAGTTACATTACACTGAGTTACATTTAGTTACATTTATTAGTTACATTAAGGAGTAGTTACATTTAGTTACATTACACTGAGTTACATTTAGTTACATCTATTAGTTACATTAAGGAGTAGTTACATTTAGTTACATTACATTGGTACTAAAACACCTGGTACTAGAACACCCGGTACTAGTTCACCTGGTTGGTACTAGTATACCTGGTACTAGAACACCTGGTACTAGAACACCTGGTACTAGAACACCCGGTACTAGAACACCCGGTACTAGAACACCCGGTACTAGAACACCCGGTACTAGTTCACCTGGTTGGTACTAGTATACCTGGTACTAGAACACCTGGTACTAGAACACCTGGTACTAGAACACCCGGTACTAGAACACCCGGTACTAGAACACCTGGTACTAGAACACCCGGTACTAGAACACCTGGTACTAGAACACCTGGTACTAGAACACCTGGTACTAGAAGACCTGGTACTAGAACACCTGGTACTAGTTCACCTGGTTGGTACTAGAACACCTGGTACTAGAACACCTGGAACTAGAACACCTGGTACTAGAACACCTGGAACTAGAACACCCGGTACTAGAACACCTTGTACTAGAACACCTGGTACTAGAACACCCGGTACTAGAACACCTGGTACTAGAACACCCGGTACTAGAACACCCGGTACTAGAACATCTGGTACTAGAACACCTGGTACTAGAACACCTGGTACTAGAACACCCGGTACTAGTTCACCTGGTTGGTACTAGAACACCCGGTACTAGAACATCTGGTACTAGAACACCTGGTACTAGAACACCTGGTACTAGAAGACCTGGTACTAGAACACCTGTGACACATGACATCACCATGACCAGCGCCTGACAACAAGCGGACACGCTGAAGAACTTCCTGTGAAGGTTCTGTGCAGACCAGCGGACCCTCGTGTGACTTCCTGTTCAGTAATAATTGTGAGCGCTGGTGAAAACACTCCTCTGGTGACTGGACGTCTTTTCACAGCTTTGCCCTGAAGGTAACGGGTTCGGCTCCCCCACCGGAACCCCCGGTACTGCTGACCGTCACCTCCGACAGCAGATCCGGTATTTCCGAGCTGTTCCGGTGTCTTTGAAGGCAGCATGTACGGAGCCGCGAATGGCGAGTCCGCCTCAGAAGTCCTGACGTGTTCCAGAAGTCCGTCCGGCCCGCCCCTCCCCCGTCAGCAGGAGTCCCGTTAACGGCCAGCGGCCCGCGAGCCTCCCGCACCATTTACCCACAAGTCTGCGCGAGCACCTGGGACCGTTATGTCGCACACCAGTCCTGAGGAGCATCCGGGTGAGCCGGACTGCTGAGCGGCACGCGGGGAGACGCCCCCCGGGCTGCAGCCCACCTCTCCCGGCGGCCCGCGGTGGGAAAGGGCGGGGCTTCCGGGCGGGCCTGGGGCTGCTAGCAGCGTTAGCTTAGCCGGAAGCCGGACTCCCGGTGAAAACACCGCGTTCACCGGTTCGAACCGGACAACTGCACCCCGGAGGTGGCTACCGGGGTGACGTCATTCAACGAAGCGGCCGGGGCCGTCGTCCCGCTGGAAACCGCGGCAGGAGCTCCAGACTCCGCCTGGGCTCCGGTACCGTTTGAGGGACGGACGGCAGGGAACGGGACCGGGACCGGATCCCCCCGGTGGAGCGGGGCTCTCTCCCCACCGGGGGGATCCCGCTCCACCGCGTCCGGCGGTCCAGCCCGGTCCCTGCGGCGGAGGAGGACCGGGCTGGACCGACCGGTGGAGCCGCGGTGATGTCCGGTGTGAACGGAGTGAACCGGACCAGACAGACCGGGTTTAGTTCCGTCACTGATCATTAAAACTCATGAATGATTAAAGTCAGTAAAAATTAAAACTCATTAATGATTAAACGTCACCGCGGCCTCAAACCCGCCGATTTTATCGCGGAGTTCTGCGCGGGTCGTCCCCGGAGCGGAGCCGGGCCCACCCCCGCTGGATGGAGACCCGACCGGCCCGGAGCGGAGCGGCGGTACCTTGCTGCGGATCTGGCCCGACGTCGAGACTTTCCGGATGAGTTTCTGCGGGGTTCCGGGCTCCTGCTCCGGCTCGCTGTCCGACGACTCGTCCGGGCAGCGGGCCGCGATACACCCCGGTACCCCGGCCTCCGCCATCTGCCACCAGACCCCCGCGGAGGACGGGGGCAGGGAGCGCCCCCTGGTGGCGGAGAGCGGACAGCACACAGGGGAGAGGAGCTACTGCCCCCCGGTGGTGGAACACACAGACACACACACACACACACACACACACACACACACACACACACACACACACACACACACACACACACACACACACACACACACACACACACACACACACACACACAATTCTAAGTAAAACAATCTTTATCAGGTCTCGAAACACCTGTGTGGAAAACCGGGTCGCTAACCCTGACCCTAACCCCAGTTCATGTTCAAGAGACTGACCATCCATCCATCATCCATCCATCCATCATCCATCATCCATCCATCCATCATCCATCCATTGGAGCTCATCAAGTGTCTCACCTGTGTGAGTGGGCGTGGCCTCTGTTCAGGTGCCCTACTTGTCCACATGAATGCTCGTCCTCGTTCCCAGGGCGTTGCCCACCTGTGGATTGTTTGGTGAGGTGTCAGGTGACGCCTTCCATCAGGTGACCTGGTTGGTCCAGAGACCAGATCATGTCTGCTTTGTGAGGACGGCCCCTGAAGACCGAATAAGGTCAGTCCTGACCCAGTGGAGCCACACCCACGGGGTCCTCTCAGGAACACGAGGAACCTACCTCCAACCCACCGACACCAGCGTGTCCCTCCCCAGGACTGACCCCGTTTCTCTCCCAGAACAAGGTCACCAGACCAGGACTAACCCTAAACCCCCAAACCTACCCCCTAATCCTATCCCCCAACACTGACCCTAACCCCCAACCCTAATCCCTAAACGTAATCCCCAACCCTCAGCCCCATCCCTAATCCCTAACCCCCAACCCTAACCTTAACTGTAATCCCCCGACCCTAACACGAACCCCCCAACATTAACCCTAAACCTAACCCGTAACCCCAAAGGTCAATCTTGAAGTGTCTCTAGACAGGATGGGTGTCTCCTCTTCACCATCATCATCGTCCTAACCTTCATCGTGTCAGCGGTCGTTACCTGTGTACACCTGGTGAGTGGGCATGTCCTGTGACGCCTGAGTGTTTTCTTGTAACCAGGTCACATTCTGCGTCCGACTGAGCACACCCCATTCAGCAGAGACAGACACACCCACACCTGTCCCACCCCATTGGACGGAGTCACAAGTGGGCGGAGTCCAGGTGTTTTATTAGCGGCTAACGGCTCCCTGCAGGTAACTTTGGACATTTCACAGGCTCGAGATGCGTCAAACCATCGATGGTTGGGTGAGTGTTTAATAATCAGTAATAACGTCTGATCACATCACCTGGGACCTGATCACTCCTCCTGCGACTCAATCACTGGTGGCTGATGGGTACTGGTTAAGTGTCACTGGTGGATGATGGGTACTGGTTAAGGGTAACCATGTCATGGTGATCCTCTCTCTTCAGACCATGCCAGCGTGTTCTCCTCACCTCCTGCTGATGGCGGTTTCCATCCCCATCGTCATGGCGATGCCTGAGCCCACCACTCCTGTAATCCCCTACCCAGAGATGAGTGACCAGCGCAACATCTTCCCTGATGGGGACAACATGACATACCCGGGGGACATGGACACCTCCTGCCAGATGCTCATGAACAACTTCCCCCTGGCAGAGTTCCTGGGCTTGTGTATGTGCAAGAAGTGTCCGAGCCACCCGGGGCCCAAAGGGGACCGAGGGGACCGGGGACTGCCAGGTAAGGGCAACCAGCCTGCAGGTAGACTGCAATAACAACAGGTATAACAAGAGGTATAACAGAAATAAAAACAGGTATAATAACAGGTATAACAACAGGCATAACAAAAATAACAACAGGTATAACAACATGTATAACAAAAATAACAACAGGTATAACAGCAGGTATAACAAAAATAACAGGTATAACAAAAATAACAGGTATAACAACAGGTATAACAAAAATAACAGGTATAACAACAGGTATAACAAAAATAACAACAGGCATAACAACAGTAACAGGTATAATAGCAGGAATAACAACAGGTATAACAACAGGTATAACAAAAATAACAGGTATAACAACAGGCATAACAACAGTAACAGGTATAATAGCAGGAATAACAACAGGTATAACCACAGTTATAACAACAATAACAGTTATAACAACAGGTGTAACAGCAGGTATGAGCTCTGATGCATCTCTGTGTTGAATGAAGACACCTGGACTTGTAGGAAAACCTTGAAGACATTTGTCCTCTTGGTGGCTTTAACACAGACTCAGTTGGGGTGTCACCATGTTTGGAGTGTTTTCAACGTTTCTTCTCTTTCCCTCTGGAGATCAGGGTACATTTTGGGCTTGATGATGTTGGGGCCCAGTGACTCTCGTTTGTGTTTCAGAGGATTAGGGTTCGGGTCAGAGTTAGAGTTAGACTTAGGGTTAGGGTTTGGGTTAGGGTTTGGGTTAGTGTGGGGTTTGGGTTACAAGTTTGGGTTAGGGTTTGTTTAGAGTTAGGGTTAAAGGTTAGGGTTTGTTTAGAGTTAGAGTAAGGGTCAGGATTAGGGTTAAGGGTTAGGGTTTGTTTAGAGTTAGGGTTAATGCGGTGTTTGGGTTAGGGTTAGGGTTAAGGGTTTGGATTTAGGGTCGAGTTTCGGTAAGTATAAAAATTTGGTTTAGGGTTATGGTTTGGGTTAGAGTTAGGGTTTAGTGAGTGGAATCTCCACTGATGACCACTGATACAACAATATAGTTTCAGACATATGGCTTCAATCACACATACCAGTAATACAAGCTGGATATCCAACCCCTCATGTCCAGAGAATCTCAGCTCTGATTGGTAGAGGAAAAATCCAGGTAGGAGTGATGGAACCCAGTCTCCAGTGGGGGACTGGGTTCCATCACTCCTACCTGGATTTCAGTCTCCTGTATCACTCCTTCGTCTCTTACGGGGGTTTTTTTGCCACAGTAATTGTTTTATTGATGTTTGTGATGAATTCAAGACTTTAAAATCTTTTGGCTTTTCTTGGACTCGGCTCATTTGAACTTTTATTTTGGGGTCCGCGCCAGCAAAACTTCAAGTTGTATATTTGTATTAAAGTTAACTTCACCTGATGGATAACTGAGTGGCTCTGTCCTGGTCAGGTCGTCCAGGCAGTCCTGGAAGAAGAGGGATGCCTGGGTTCAGGGGTCGTCCTGGATTTGTGGGCAGACAGGGGATCAAAGGTAGGTCACTTCCCATCATCCTCGGCTCTCACAACCTGAACATGCATGTACTCCACGTATGTTTGCTACCGCTGAGTGTGTTGATGTGTTCAACTTCAGGGGAAAAAGGAGACGAGGGTGAGAAAGGAGACCAGGGACTCCCAGGTCTGATGGGACCCAAAGGAGCCCAAGGCCACAAAGGTTAGCAGCTCAACAGGTTCCCGGTTTCGGGATGTTGTGGGATCTCAGTTCCAGCTTTTGATCTGGTTTGTCTTGTCTGTCTCCAGGTGCTAAAGGGGAGCGAGGATATGAGGGCCGTGCAGGTGATAGAGGTCCGAAGGGAGATGACGGTGTCTGTCCAGATGCTTGCGAGTCCAGCCTTGGTCCACCTGGACCACCCGGTCTGCCTGGGCCTGTAGGGCCTAGAGGTCTGCCCGGAGACACAGGGCCATATGGGCCGCCCGGTATGAAGGGTGACATGGGTGACATGGGTGACCCTGGTGTCCCTGGACCTGTTGGTGAGAAAGGAGAACCAGGGCCTGAGGGGGACTGTAACTGCACAGATGGAGTACATGGGAGTCCAGGGCAGAAGGGCAACAAAGGAGAAATAGGGCAGAAAGGAGAGATGGGGCCACCAGGGGCAGCAGGGCAGCCGGGGGGTAAAGGGGACATGGGGGAAAAGGGGATGGTGGGTGTTCCTGGTCCTTGCAAGCCCCTCATTCAGTCGTCCTTTTCTGCGCGGTTGAAGTACAGTTACCCTCCACCGAACAACCCCGTGATTTTCTCCGATGTTCTCTACAATATCCACGAGAATTATGACCCCAACACGGGCATTTACACTGCCCCCATCAACGGCACCTATGTCTTCAACTACCACCTCAGTGCCTACGAACGAGTCCTCAAAGTTGGCCTCTTCTCGAATTTCATACCAATTGTCAAAACCACAGAAGTCAGAGACTTCGGGGTGACCTCGCAGTCGGTGGTCCTTCACCTATATGAAGGGGGCCGGGTGTGGCTTCAGGTGAAGGACACGGTCACCAACGGCATGTTTGCAGGTTTTGAGTCCAGCAGTACGTTCTCTGGCTTCCTGCTGTACCCAGACACCTGTGGCATGCCTTTATCTGGCGACACAAGCCGTAGCACGTATGACACGTATGATCCAGAGCAACACCAATACGAGTGGACAACTGAGTCCAGTGGGGAGGGTTCCGATTAGCTTCAGCTGTGAACACGTCAGTGGGTGTGGTTATGTAGAACACAGGTAAATGCTTTCTTTAAACCTGCCTTACACCAATCAACCCAACATGGAAATTAACTGCGTCTAGTCCGAACCGCCAACAGAACCGCCAAACGAGTAAAGCAGAAGTAAACTCCCTGTTCCTTAAAACTGCATAACCTGTCATCTCAAACCGGATTCCTCCTTGATCACGCCCCCTTCCACCTGGAGGCGGGGTCAACGGAGGTTCTATGTTTGGAGGGTCACCGTAACTTTTTTGTTGAGTCCAGGTGAATCAGGTCTTTGTTCATTTTGTGCTCCTCAGAAACCCGTCAGTGGACGCCATCGGTGTCCGATCCCAGTCTGAGCACGCTACCTAGCCGCTAGCGACACTGCAGCTACGTCAGTGGGGCGCTTGTCTGTCTGATGGTTCTGGTTTCTGTCTGTTTGTCAGTGATGTAGGGAATCGACTCTGGGGGTCTTTAGCTGCTAACCGAGTCTAACGCTTCCCGTGACGTAACCACTGTCACCATGGTAACGGTGATGCTTTTAAGCATCACCATTACCACGGAAACATGTTTGTTGCTTTTGTCACCTTGTCCAGATGTAGCGTGGTGCCAGATTGGTTTCTGCTACCATGGATCCAATTAGCTTAAAAAGCATCTGCGCCAAGATGCGCTTTGCATTCTGGGATGGAGATTAGCAAAACCAACAGTTGCTAGCAGCTAGCAGGAGACTGCATGGAGGTCTGACCTGGACAAACAAAAAATTCTGGTGACCTGTCGATGCTTAGACAGATGTAGACCCATGGCGCTGCAGCAGCCAATCACAACACTGTGGCTAACCTGTGATCTGGTAGCATGTTAGCCTCCTGGCTCTGTGATTGGATCAATGATCCTTTGATCGGCTTGTGATGATGTTTGTGAGGTGATTCCCTTGTTCTCTGTGTGTTCCTGGTAATCAATATGTTTCCCCTTGTCCGTAGAGAAGTTTATCAGAGCAACCATCGCCTCCTGTAACTGTAAGCGTGACTGTTAGCGTGACTGTTAGCGCTGCTGCTTATCTCTCATCTACCACCTGCGAGTCACCCGATGACTTCCTGACGGAGATCCCATAGCGCCAGAGGAACATGATAGCTAACCTCTTTAGCGACATTGTCTCAGCGGGGCGGGGTTTCCCAGCGCGTCTCGGTTGTCCTCCAACGGGACAAAGGAGGAACAAAGAGGCTCTGGATCGGATGATCCACTTTGTGTCTCTGCTACCTGAGCAGACGTCTGGTCTCAGCGTCCCACGGTGGGTCCAGGGCGTCAGGAGATCAGGGTGAGAACTGAGACGTGGCACCACCACAGGTGGGGCTAGCGTTAGCAGAGCCAAACTAGGTCGTTAGCACAGTTAGCACGATAAGCAAACAACCAGCCAGAGCTAAAGAAACCTGTTCCTACCAGGCAGAAGAAGGTCTGAACCAATGGGATGACTTCCTGTCTTGTTAGCCCAGCAGGCTAGCAAAGGCTAGCAGTCTGAAGAGTAATGTCACTTCCTGGAGGCGACGCTCCTAGTTTGTTTAACGAGTTAACGATCTCAAGCTATTGATAATCAATAGTAACTTATCTGACGCTGATGATGTAACAAGTCTGAATAAAACGATTCCTGCTTCCAGTTTGTTGTTTGTATTTTTTACTGTCGTCCCAGAATTAATAACATGATTGATCAGCAGCTGATTGATCTTTCATGACTGTGTTCAAACAGTGTTACATTGGTCAGGTATTGATCCCTAATCGATCCCATTCAGAAACAGACACGTTGGTCATGTTGTTCAATCTAGTTTATTAGAGCAGCAGCGCCTCTAGAGGCAGCGGCTGGAACTACAGCCCCAGAGGGGGGGTACAGGCGCTACAGGAACAGCACACGCCTCTAAAACCGACCAATCCCGTCTGTCTGCAGAGGCCATCTTCCTAGTTCACGCCTCTGTTGGAGACTCGTCGTCGTCCCCGTAGACCACGCCCTTCAGGTAGGCTCGTTTGAAGTCCTCAAACACCATGTCGTCTGATTCGCTGCAGGCACACAGGAGGGGGGGCATGTCAGTCACCCTCAAGCCCCGCCCACATTTCCTATTGCACCCATGTGGGACATCAATGAGGTGATCAATACACTGATCAATACACTGATCAATACACTGATCACCTGTCCGTAATGACAGACGGGGGTGAGGAGAGAGTCTGTTGATCAGGCGTTATTGATACGTAATCAGGTGTTAGGGATCAGTGATCAGATGTTATGGATCGGTGATCAGGTGTTATTGATCAGTGGTCAGGTGTTATTGATTGCAGGTCTTACCCTTCTTTGGCTGTTGTTCAGGAAACATGAAAGAAAAGAGAAACGGGGTTAAAGTTCATCTCAGACGGAACAGAAACGGTTCTACGTTTTCACGTTTATTTCAGTTTGTTATAACATGTCCCCTGAGGCCTTTGTTGATTTTGATTATTTATTATTGACCCAGTAGATCTGAGTGATTGTGTGTGTGTGTGTGTGTGTGTGTGTAAATTGCTGATCAGTAATCTAGATGCTAATCTTGAGGATTGCGTTTGCAGTTCATCCCTTTGAGAGTCACATGTTGTTTGTTTATTAGTGTGTTTGTTTGTTTACTGTGTGTTTGTGAATTCAGACGAGGAAAGAAACAAACAGCAGACTGGAGGCGGAGCCGTACCTGCATCAGGTTTAGGATGCATCAGCTTGAAGGGAAGCTCCAGAGACACCTCACTGTAACACACACACACACACACACACACACACACACACACACACACACACACACACACACACACACACACACACACACACACACACACACACACACACACACACACACACACACACACACACACACACACACACACACACACACACCTCAGACTGGATGTGCTTCACACCTGCTCAGACCGTAATGGACCTGACGGTTCCTACCTGGATCCGATTGTCCTATCAGAGACAAGCAGAGAAAACAGTGACATCACACTAGTAGTGAGAATCTTACTAGTACTGCTAGTGTTATTACTACTGTTATTTCTACTGTTATTACTAATGTTACTACTAGTGTTATTACTACTGTTACTAATGTTACTACTAGTGTTATTACTACTGTTATTACTACTGTTACTACTAGTGTTATTACAACTACTTACTACTATCAATAAAGTTTTACTCTCTCTACTGTTACTACCAATGTTATTACTACTGTTACTACTACTATTGTTACTACTACTAGTACTGTTATTACTACTACTAGTACTGTCATTACTACTATTACTGTTACTATCATCAGGACTAGTAGCACTGTTACTACTACTAGCACTGTTACTACTACTAGTACTGTTACTACTACTGTTAGTGCTACTACCACTATTGTTACTACTACTGGTAGTTACCAGTAGTAGTAACTGGTCCAAACTGAACCTGGGGGGTCTGACTCACCCTGAAGCGATCATCCTCACCACCACCTTATAGGAGACGAGCATCCCCTGAACCTCCTTCAGCACCTCCTGCTTCACACTGACAGAGGACGGAGGGTAGTTGGTTGGTTGGTTGGTTGGTTGGTTAGTTAGTCACTTAGTCAGTTAGTTACTTCCATCCACCTGTCCATCGACCCGTCAGGTCGGTGAACGAGGTCCAGCAGAACCAGTTCCCGCCGGTGGACCTGGACCCTGACCAGTTCTGGATCCGTCTGACGGTTTGAGTGTCAGCTAACAGGAAGTGAGTGCGTCTGTCGTCGGTCTGTGGACAGTCTAACCGTAAACAGGACAGGGGGAGGAGCTTAAGGGGGCGTGTCCTTGTGGCTCACATGCTGGACGAGGCCAGGTTGGTGTCCTCATGCTTGAGGCGTCCGTCCAGCGCCAGCCCCCGGCGGTCCTTGTTGTGGGCCAGCAGGGGGTACAGGGTGTAGTCCTTCTTCAGGCTGGTCCCGGGGGGGACGGCGTCCCTGAGCACAGAGGCACCGGACATGAGCGCCGGGTTGCCCCACAGGGGCGGGGCTAGCGGGGCAACTCACTGCGTCTCCTCTTTGGCCACCGACTTGACATATTTGTCGTTGGAGTAGAGAATGACATTGGTCACCTGTTCCACTGGAGGGAGACAGACAGGTTAGCCCGGAGGAGGCCACGCCCTCCCGACAGACAGGAAGGGCGAGGTCACCTGACACGCTGATGTCCTTGATGTTCCTGCTGGACGAGTTGGTGATCTCCACGCTCACGGGGACGGGCTCTCCATGGTAGAATGTCTGCAGACACAAGGGCGGGGTTGAGGCCTGGAGGTGCAGTCGGGGGCGGAGTCAGGGGCGGAGTCAGGGGCTCACCTCTTTGGGCAGGCCCAGCTTGACGTGCAGAGGATTCTGGGACATCAGGAACTCGAAGGTGGTCTCTGCCGCCGGGACCAGTCTGGTGTCGTCAGGGCTGAACTGAATTTTACGGATGGAGAGACGGACGGCGCTCCTGACAGACAAACAAGGCGTCAGAGGTCAGAGGTCACAGGCACCGGGTCAAAGGTCAAGGGTCAGCGCCTCACTGTTTGTCCATCCTGTCGTCGTGGCTCTCGCTGCAGAACGCCTTCACCTCGAACTCCACAGCGCATTTCTGTAAACACAAACAACAACACTCAACAAAAACAACAACGCTCAACACAAACAACAGCAATAAAAAACAACAAAAATCAACACAAACAACATCAACACAAACAACAACAATCACCAGAAACAACAACAATCAACACAAACAACCCCAATCAACACAAACAACAACAACAATCACCAGAAACAACATCAACACAAACAACACAAACAACATCAACACAAACAACAACAATCACCAGAAACAACCCCAATCAACACAAACAAAAACAATCAACACAAATAACCCCAATCAACACAAACAACAACAATCACCAGAAACAACATCAACACAAACAACAACAATCACCAGAAACAACAACAATCAACACAAACAACCCCAATCAACACAAACAACCCCAATCAACACAAACAACCCCAATCAACACAAACAACAACAATCACCAGAAACAACATCAACACAAACAACAACAATCACCAGAAACAACATCAACACAAACAACAACAATCACCAGAAACAACAACAATCAACACAAACAACCCCAATCAACACAAACAACCCCAATCAACACAAACAACAACAATCACCAGAAACAACATCAACACAAACAACAACAATCAACACAAACAACATCAACACAAACAACATCAACACAAACAACAACAATCACCAGAAACAACCCCAATCAACACAAACAAAAACAATCAACACCAAACAACAATCAACACAAACAAGAGCAGATAACACAGACAACAACAATCAGTAGAGGTCCAGGACCCTGGGTGTTTACGTCAACAACAACAACAGGGCGTTACCTTCCCGACGTCCGACGGGCCGGGCTGCAGCGCCACGGAACACGGCAGGTTGTCTGGAAACTGAAACAAACAGATTCTTCTTCAGGCGTCGGTTCTGGTTCAGAGGAGGAAGAGGACGGTTGTGGGCGGGGTCAAGGGCGAAGTTAGGGGCGGGGTTATGCGTTCTGGGCTCCGGCTCACCTCGAAGAAGAAGGGGTAGGCGTTTTCGCCCAGCTTCTGGAGCAGCTTCTGCTGGATCTTGGTGTGGGTCAGCTTCTCCTTGTCCTGCAGCTCCGGGTAGACCTGCCGGTTCACCAGGAACAGGTCCCGCCTGAAGGCCACGCCCATCACGTCCATGTCCTGCCGGCCGTACCGAAAGGTGCACGACAGCATCACGTACACTGAGGACACACACACACACACACACACACACACACACACACACACACACACACACACACACACAGATTCTGCAGTGAAGGATTAACAGCAGACACCAAGATATAGACTGGAGGCCGTAAACCCCGGCGGGTGATGCTAAGCTAATGGTTCATGTAACAACTGATGACGTCATCACTGATGACGTACTGATGACGTCATCAGTGATGACGTCATCTGTGAAGTAATTGCTCCCTCACACCAACCTTTCTTTCCTTTGACCTGCAGCGGGTCGATCACAATCACGCCATCTAAAGACAAACACAGGCGTCAAACACCTGCAGCCTGAATGAACCAATCAGAAACCTTCATTCAATCCTCTGGTCAGAAGAAATGAGGCCCTGTGATTGGTCCAGCTGGGAGTCCGTCCCCAAACTCACCGACTGGATCCACAAAGTCACAGTGATCCACGAAGTCTCTCTTGGCCATGTAGACCATCACCTGGAACACAGGGGCCACAGGTCAGGGCCCCGAGGGACCACCACCCCCAAGGCCCCCCAGGAAGTCCCACACTCTGACTTCCTGTATGGTCACATGACTCACCGACTTATCACGAGAAACCTTCTTGAAGACGACACGTTTAGGACTCATGGCGATCAACCGACGTCACGACCTGAGGGTTAGAAAGACCACGCCCCCCGTCACCCGCCAGATACAGCACACACTCATGTTAGCATCGTTAGCATAGCATCGCTGCCTGGAGGCAGCAGGCACTGAACTGCAGCCTTCATGTTACCATAGTAACACCTGAATACAGGTAACCTTCAAGTTGTCATGGTAACACCTGACTACAGGTAACCATGTTGTCATAGTAACACCTGACTTCAGGTCGCCTTTGTTGTCATAGTAACACCTGACTACAGGTCGCCTTTATGTTGTCATAGTAACACCTGGCTACAGGTAATCTTCAAGTTGTCATAGTAACACCTGACTTCTGGTCGCCTTTGTTGTCATAGTAACACCCGACTACAGGTCGCCTTTATGTTGTCATAGTAACACCTGGCTACAGGTAACAGGTGAAACAGGTGGAGCACTGACCTGAGAGCGTTGGTGTTCGTTGGGCAGCAGGATGACAGGAAGCTGCTGCTGACCACGGCTTTAGCTTCCTGTATCCACAGCGTCAGCAGGTCGGTCATTAGCCGCTAATCCTGAGCTAACATCTCGAAACACCTGCTGGGACACGCCCACTCCTCCGTCTGCCGCCCTTGAGAGGAGGAGCCAACACCCCACCAGGACCACAAGACTCATCGACAAAATAAAACCCCTGGCGAGCAACTCCGCCCACAAACCATATATGGAAGTGTAGCAATCTGGAAGGAAATCTGTTAGTGCTGCTATGGAGGGACCAGAATCAGGAGGCGGGGTCTGGTATGATGTCACTTCATTTATGTAGAAACACAAGCCACACCCCCAACCTGACCAATCCAGATGGTCGGTGTCGGTGTGCGTAGCAGCCCCTCCTTATTTTATGAAAAAAAAAACCACCAAGTAAATCAACCGCAATCAGGACCCAGAACCCCCATGTGACCCAGACCCCCATGTGACCCAGAACCAACCCAGAACCCCCATGTGACCCAGACCCCCATGTGACTCAGAACCGACCAAGAACCCCATGTGACCTAGACCCCCATGTGACCCAGAACCAACCCAGAACCCCCATGTGACTCAGAACCAACCCAGAACCCCATGTGACCCACTTCCTGTCCTTTTTAACTGAACACTTGGAACGTTTCTCCTGACGAAAAGGACATGCGCTGACCTTTGACCTGGAATCCTTAATCAGGCTGCTACTCATTGATCAGTGATGTCTTCATGTGATCAACCACGTGACTCACAGCTGAGCTGATTAGACGCATTGGTCCGACTCAGCAGTCTGTCTGCTGACATCAGCAGAAAGGGGAGGAGACACGACCTCCAGTAACCCTATTGGTCGACACGTCGCTATAGAAACACCTCCAGTGAGGACGGGACAATAGTGACTTTATTGTGTTTGTATGAACACACACACACTGACACACACACACTCACTCTGACACACTCACTCTGACACACACTCACTCTGACACACTCACTCTGACACACTCACACACACACACACACACACACTCACTCTGACACACTCACTCTGACACACTCACTCTGACACACACTCACTCTGACACACTCACTCTGACACACTCACACACACACACACACACACACTCACTCTGACACACTCACTCTGACACACTCACTCTGACACACTCACACACAGACACACTCACTCTGACACACACACACACACTGACACAACACACACACACACACACACACTCCTCCATCATCACCCCCCCTCCTGGAGGGCGTCAAGTGTCTCTAAAAGCCTGGACCAGAGGTCAGCTGATCCAGCAGGAGGTCCTGGCGCCGGTGGGCGTGGCCCTCCTGTCGGCCAATCACACGTCGGACCACAGGATGGTCTTGCTGCCCTTCTCCACGCTGGCGACGTACGCCCCCGACGGCGACCAGGACACCGAGTTGATGGCAGAGCTGCAGACGACAGGAAGTCAGACCCCCCGGCCACGCCCGGTCTGAGTGGGAGTGACTGGGGCGGGGCTTACTTGTGGTTGCGGTCCAACGTGCGGTCCACCTTCCCCGTCAGGACGTTCCAGACGTACAGCACGCCGTCAGCTGACCCCCCCGCCACGTAGCTGCCGTCAGGACTGGAGGGAGGAGACGTCAGTGGGCGGGGCTTCAGAGTGTGTGTGTGTGTGTGTGTGTGTGTGTGTGTGTGTGTGTGTGTGTAGCTGATGGAACCAGGACGTAACCGGACTCCAGCCAGCTGTGAGGAACTTCTGACTTCCTGTTTACTTGTTATTGGGGCGGGGCTTCTTTGGACACGCCCATCAGGTAGAACAGGTTAATAAACATAAAATCTGAACTTTATTTTTGTTGTGTTTACTGTGTTGGTCTTTGGAACACTTCCTGTTTGTTTCACATTAAAAGCATGAACATGAGGAAGCAGGTGGGCGTGGCAGTCGACGCCCACCTGCTTCCTGTCACCTGATGGACGTTGGGGGGACTCACCTGTAGGTGACCCGGGTCCAGTCGGCACCACACTTGAATCCTTGAGCGCTGAACAAACACACGGGCGTTAGCAGGGAGTGCCACAGGAAGTTAGCGCTGACCTCTGACCCCGCGGTGACCTCACCTGAAGGTCTGCCTCACGGCGTTGGCCCTCAGGTCCACGATCTTCAGCAGGTCGTCTCTGGAGCAGGTCAGCAGCTCGGTGCGGTCGTGGTTCAGGTCCAGAGACGTCACCCGGCCCAGCAGCTCCAGCTCCCGCACGATGGTCTCCGCCCTGGAGGGGGGGGGTCAGTGAGGCCCCGCCCCGTCAGAACAGAGGTCAGTGAGGCCCCGCCCCGTCAGAACAGAGGTCAGTGAGGCCCCGCCCTGTCAGAAAAGGTCCCTAGAGGCCCCACCCCTCAGAGGAAGCCTCGCCCCTCAGGTGTGACTACAACACTCCTGTGGTCAAACAGCTGATGCGTCGCTGTCATTATGCATGTCATTGGGCTGTTGCCATGACGACAGACTGACCTGATGTCCCAGAAGCGGACCTTCTTGTCGAAGTGTCCGCTCATGACGCACTGCTCCGTGCACACGATGTCGTTACAGCTGGAGCCCGTGAACACTGTCTTCATACCTGCACAGGTTACAGCGCAGCAGCCAATCAGCAGCCAGAACACCACAACACCCCCCAATTGGACCCCTGCAGGGCCTGGAGCGGCCAATCACGTACAAACTTTGCTGCGGAGGTCCCACAGCTTCAGGGTGCGGTCGTAGCTCCCGGAGACGATGCGGGCGTTGTCCAATAGGAAGCGAGCTGACAACACCTTCCCACTGTGGCCCGTTAGCGTGTGCTGGACACACACACACACACACACACACACACATCTGTCAGACAGCCACCTGAGATAAGCTCCACCTCTCTGGTCTCAGCAGGAAGGAGAGATCAGCGCTCAGGCCCCGCCTCCGCAGCCTGAAGCTCCATTCTGATTGGTTCTGTTGGACGTGAGTCATCAGAGTCTGTAGGATCTCTCTACGACGCTGTGATGTCACTTCCTGTCTGTCAGCAGCTCCTGGGACCGTCACTGCACCACTAGAGCATGATGGGAGCAGAGCAGGGGCTGCTGGGAGCTCGGGGGCCGCCGGGGGCCGAGCTTCAGACCTTTTACATCACATCACTGACCAGGAGGCGGAGCCACACCCTGCTGTGATGTCACTTCCTGTCAGAAACTCACCCTCAGCCGGTAGTCGTCCACCGTCCAGATCCGACTGGCAAAGTCGTTGGAAGCCGCCAGGAGGTAGGAGCCCTGAAAGACAGGCCAATCAGCTGCCAGAGGAGGTGGGGCCTCAGCACACACACACACACACACTTACAGCACTGTCGAATTCGATGCTGGTGATTCCAGCGTTACTTCCTGTCAGCGCTCCTTTAGCTTCACAGCGACCTGATCTCACACAGACACAGACACACAGGTCAGGCCTCAGGCAGCACAGAGGTCAGGTGACCCTCAGGTGAACTCACCTGCCACCACCTCCCACAGCTTCACCCTGCGGTCCATCCCTCCTGTTGCTAGGAGACGGGAGCCGGGGCTGAACCTCACAGCGTTCACCTCACCGTCATGAGCGTCCTGACACACACACACACACACACACACACACACAGACACACATAATGTATAAAGAGTCAACCCACCACGTCACTGGATGAACATCAAACATCACCATGGCAACACAAACGCCCCCCGTACTCACGAACACGTGCAGCGCGGTGGACGGGACCCTGACGTCTGCACACACTCCTGACGGCGCCTCCGTGTGGTCGGGGGACGTACTGAAGGAGTTGGTGCTGCGCCGCCTGCTGGGAGGAGGAGGAGGCAGCTAGCCGTTAGCAGCTAGCCTTTAGCACCTAGTAGCTAGCTGTTAGCCCCTAGCTGTTAGCACTAGCAGCTAACAGACGTTCAGCTACACACCCAAAGATGTTGGAGATGGAGTCCAGCAGGCCGGCCGGCGGCGGCTGAGACGGTTTCTTACTGTGAGGGACAGGAAACAGACGTCAGGACACGCCCCCTCCTCCTCCTCTGACCCTGAACCCCCCCATACCCCACAAACACAGACTCTACGCTCCACAGGCCACCGCCGCCTCCTGGTGGAGGACACGCCCCTCCTGTGTGCAGCCCAGCCCTCCCTGGAGGGCAGGGTCTCATCTGGAGGGGCGGGGTCTCACCTGGCCGTCCTACCCAGCTGCCTGCTGGGGGACACCTCTGCCCCTCCCTTCCCTGCATCCTCGGCCAGCACCTCGATGTCGTCGTCCCTGAGGACACAAACAGCGGTCAGACGGTGGCCCCGCCCCCGGACACGCCCCCCAGACTGGTGGTACTGACGGGTCGACGGGCAGCGGCTCCTTGGCGGCGTCGGCCAGCTCCTTTTGCAGCTTGGCTTGTCTGCGTCTGAAACGACCAATCGGAGTGAGTGCGGGTGGGCGGCGGCCCAGAGCCCCGCCCCACACCATGCCCCGCCCCCCACCTGCTGTCCTTCTCGTTCTCGGCGTTCAGCTTGTTGGCCTCCTGGGCCTTCTCGGCCATCCAGCGCGACACCAGCTCCTGGTTGTCCTCCGTGGTCTTCCTCAGCTTCTCCTCCAGGGCGCTGAAGGTGATCTGCAGGGCGTCGTACTCGTCCTTCAGCGTCTGATTGGCCCGCTCCAGGTCCTGAGGACCAATCACACGCTGGGTAAACACCTACGTCACCATGGCAACATACACTGAGTGCATGACAGCCTATTGGTCAGAACGCTTTGATGACACCGAAGGTCTCAGCTTGAAAACTTGAGATCAGCCCCATCCCCTGCCCCGCCCCCTCCTGACACTCCATTCTGATTGGTTCTGTTGGACATGAGTCATCAGAGTCTGTAGGATCTCTCTACAACCCTGTGATGTCACTTCCTGTCTGTCAGCAGCTCCTGTGACCATCACTGCACCACTGGAGCATGATGGGAGCAGAACAGGGGCTGCTGGGAGTCAGAGGGTAGCAGGAGAGGATTGTGGGTAATCAGACCTTTTACTGTTCATCATTGACCTTCATTGTGTTGTTACCACGACAACCAACTGTAAACAGTAAACATTTCATGTGCTGCTGGTTTCAGTGTCAGCTGCCAGCTAGCACGATGCTAAAGAAGTCATGATGTCATGACAGGGTGGGCGGAGCTCAAACGGTGGGTCAGGTGACTCGGTCCTACCTGTAAGGTGGCCCTCAGGTCCCGACAATCCCCCTCCAGACCGGAGACCTGCTGCTGGTAGGACAGCATCCTGTCAACAAACAGAGAGAAAGAAAGACACACATCAACACTCCATTGATCACACACACACACACACACACACACAGACAGACAGACAGACAGACAGACAGACAGACAGACAGACAGACAGACAGACAGACAGACAGACAGACAGACAGACAGACAGACAGACAGACAGACAGACAGACAGACAGACAGACAGACAGACAGACAGACAGACAGACAGACAGACAGACAGACAGACAGACAGACAGACAGACAGACAGACAGACAGACAGACAGACAGACAGACAGACACACACACAGACAGACAGACACACACACACACACACACACACACACACACAGACACAGACAGACACACACAGACAGACAGACACACACACAGACAGACACACACACACAGACGCACACACACACACACACACAGACAGACAGACACACACAGACAGACAGACACACACACACACAGACACACACACACAGACAGACACACACAGACACACACAGACACACACGCAGACAGACACACACACAGACAGACACACACACAGACAGACACACACACGCACACACACAGACAGACACACACACACAGACAGACACACACACACAGACAGACACACACACGCACACACACAGACAGACACACACACACAGACAGACACACACACACAGACAGACACACACACACACAGACAGACACACACACACAGACACACACACACAGACAGACACACACACACAGACAGACACACACACACACAGACAGACACACACACACACACACACACACACACACACACACACACACTTGTTCTCGTTGTTCTGGATCTCTTTGTCCTTCTGTTGGATCTGGTTGTTCAGTTCGATCACGCTCTGCGCCAGCTGTTAACACACAAACAAACAAATAAACAGCTGTTCAGCGTGGCCCCGCCTCCAGCAGTCATGAGGAAGTGATGATGATGATGAATGTCAGGCGGGTGGCATCATGAGCCCCCCACCCCCCTCGCTTCCTGTTTCCCCACAGGAAACGCCTCTGTTGAGTCAAGTCACTGATTTCCTGGCATGTCCAGGCTGTTGCCATAGCAACAGCACAGCCCGGCCCTGAGGTGGGTCGTCAGCAGTCACCACCTGTTACCGTGGCGACCACGTGTGGCTACCACCAGACGCTCAGGTCTGCTCGGCGGCCCTGATGACATCACTTCCTGTGTGTTGCCATGGCCACTGACCTCTCCCCGCTTCTTGTGCAGCTCCGTCAGCTCCTCCTGGTGTCTGATCCTCATCTGGGACATCTCCTGCTGCAGGGCGTCGCCCCGCCCACAGTCCCCGCCCACCCTAGAAGACAGCAGGGGGGGTGAAGGGGACGCCACACCCGTCACACACATCACAAACCGCCCCTCACACGCCGTGGCGGGGACTCACCCGGACTCATGGCCTCTCTGGGCATCGTGCTTGTCGGTCTGGTAGCGCTCCGACAGAACCGCCTGCAGGTCCGACTTCTCCAGCAGACGATTGTCTAAAACATGAAGTCAGTTAGGAGATGGCGGGACGCGCCTGGCGGGACGCGCCCGGCGGGACGCGCCCGGCGGGACGCGCCCGGCGGTTCTGCTGGACTCACATTGCTGGACGATCTCCTCAAACGTCTGCCTCTGGACTCGGTCCCGGAGCTTCAGCTGCTCCGACACGTGTCTCTTCCACGCACACGCCCCCCACCGCTCCGCCATGCCCACCTGCACAGGACACACGCAGAAGGTCGACGAGGTCAGGTCAGTGGGCGGAGTCACGCAATGAGGCTCAGCCTATCGGGAGAGGGCTGACCTTTCACCTCCACGTCCCAGCCGTGACCGAACGAAGGAAAACACGTGGTGATAAAGTATTGGAATGGTGCCTGAGGACACGTCACAGCCCCCCCCCCCCCCCCCGCGATCAGCTGTTTTGGAGCGATGAAGCTAAAGGTTAGCATCCATCACATTCCTGTGGTTCCTTCACCTCTACGTGACTTACTTCTGTGTAGGTTTGATTAAATGTTATCATTAAACTTCCGTTACTACAACGGACGTTCGTTTGAAACGTTCCTCAGTAACGATGAAGGGGGAGGAGGTGAACTGGTAGCTGTTAGCTTCCCTCCGGGTCGCCGGCGGAGGGATCCCCGGCTAACGCGCTCCAGAGGCGGGGCCGCTCCGTCCCAGGACATAGTGCCGGTCCCTACCTCCTGGCCGGCGGTCCGTTGACTGGTGGGACGGAGCTCCCCCCGGGCGGCCCCGGTACTCAGCCCCCGTGACTCAACATGTTAGCACGGCCACTTAGCCGCTGGCTCCAGACGTTCGCAGCGCCGTAAAACGGAGACTTAGCGCCTCTCGGTCAGTTCCGGACGGACGCTCGGTTCCTCACCGACTCACCAGCAGCCTCGGGTCCCGCGTTTAGGGCGTTCCGGTGTCGAACTCTCCACTTTCACTTCTCAGCCGACATCAGCCTCTGCTGCCGCTTCGCTTCGATCCAACTCCATTTCGGCTCCGAGGTTCTGCTTCCGGGTTGGTCGCGGAAAGATGACGTCAGCTTAAATAGAACCCCGTGATTGTTTTTCTTTTACTTCATATAGAAGTTATATTTCCTCACAGTGGAGCATCTAGACTGTTAAACAATTTATATTTTATTTCTATAAAAATAATATGAACAATTTTACAACCGATTCAGAGATTTTACTTGATACGGAAATGACGTCTTTGGTCACGGGGTCGGAATTTTAAACGTAATCATATTGAAGTCAAACCAGGACAACCTTTTCCATGAAACGTTACATTTGCGATTTAATGCGAACAGTTAATTTTGCGTAAAACAAACCAGATAATTTCTGTTTGTGTTTCAGGTTCAATTTTAGCAGTTCAATAGAAAAATATTGACGTTAAATTTCTCAGATACACAAACTTACGTTGAACGACAAAGACCCTCCCCTTTCATAACAGTCATGATGGATCATGGGAAATGGAGGCTCCAGTGTTGTTAGAGACAATTCTGTTCTGATCCACGTCCTTTAAATAATTTGAGAATTCAAACATTTTATTTACATCATGAGAAAATGGCGAATCAGGATTTATTTGCTGAATTTTGCTTCATTAAGATTAAGATTATAGACACTTTATTGATCCCTCTGTGGGGAAATGATCTTTTCTCATAACAGTGGAAACAGGTGGATCTTCTGGTGGCCTTGACTAAAATCTAAATCATGACAATGTTCACAACACCTTTTAGGACATATTTAATCATTTAATCCTTAAAATACATAAACTGATGCCAAATATCAGCTTCAAAAAACAGGAAATCAGTTTACAGCGATTCAAAGAAATTCACAGGAAACAAAACAAAAATCAGAGAAACTTAACTGAATTAATCCATTTGTTTTACAGACCATTTAATCAGCACAAGCAAACTGATTGGTTTCAAACTACATAAAATCAGCCAATAAAACCCAAAGCTCAAAGCTAATGAACGAACAGCGTGAGGACAGTTTGAAAATCATCCACAGCCTCACGTTTCAACACTTGTTTGAAAAATCACTTCAATAAACAGTCGTTTCCTTCTTCTGTAAAGTTGTTCTAGTAATAATGTCATGTTAGGGAATCCCTTTGGTTTGTTATGATGGTCAGCGGATGCTAAGGTTAGCTTAGCATGAACAGCTCAGCTACAGTTAGCTGCACAAAGCTAGGCTAGCTACTTCCCAGTGTTTATGGTTTTAATGCTATGCTAAGCTAGTTTTTGTTTTCTCTCTGCTGCCACGATAAGTAACCCGTTTGTTTCTGATGTTTATGCTAAGCTAAGCTAAGCTAACGGCCCCTGGGGGGGTTTACGGGAGCCCGTCTGAGGGCGACCAGATCAGACCAAAGGAACCCAGCAGGAATGAAGAGTGAAGCGTGAGGCTGGACGGGGGGGGGCGTGAACCGTCACCCTTTGACCCCCCATGGAGGAGATATCAGCTCTGACCAACACCCACTAAAACCAGGTGTTATCCAGATCCAGGGGGCTCCGGTTCTGAGGCGGACCCCTGGCGGTCGGAGCTGAAGCAGAGGCCCTCAAGCTTTGCCCGGGGTGGGGCCCCGAGGGGGGGACGACCTCTCACCAGGGAGCAGCTCCTCCTTATCGCTATGGAAACAGACAGCAACAGTTACGTCATCACAATACGACCTCCACCACCAACCGTCATCCAACCGTCATCCAACCATCATCCAACCATCAACCGTCCATCATCCGTCCATCAGGTGACACCAGGACATCCAAACCCGTCAGTCATCCATGGTCCTATCAGCTGTTTGTTTGTTTGTTTGTTTGTTTGTTTGTTTGTTTGAGGCCTCCCTTCCTGTCTAGCGGCTCACAGAGGTCACAGAGGTCATGATGTTACCTGGCGGAGGAATGGCGGCGGCCCAGACCGCGGTGTCTCAGGGAGACGATGAGGAGCGTCAGCAGCAGCAGACAGGAGACGACCGCCAGCAAGACGAAGAGCAGGACGGCTGGGGGGGAGACCACACCCGTCAGCACCACAGGTACCCCCCCCACGGGTACCCACCCCCCACAGGTGTGCTTCAGGAGGAACTCACCTGGACTCCAGCGGTTCTGGACGTCACCGTTTCTCCTCAAACGACCTGAAAGGAAACCAGAAAGAGTTACAGCTGTTCACTGGGAACACTGGACCCCCCCGGGATCCACTGGACCCCCCCGGGATCCACTGGACCCCCCCGGGATCCACTGGCCCCCCCCGGGATCCACTGGCCCCCCCCGGGATCCACTGGACCCCCCCGGGATCCACTGGACCCCCCTGGGAGAAGCCTGGTGTCTTTACCATCTGCAGTGCAGGTGTCCTGACACGCCTCCAGGGTGGTGTAACGATTGTTGTTCCCACGGCAACCACCATAAATGAATGACAGACAGCTGCCGGCGTTCTGGTCGTAGTAGAACATGGGGAAGGCGGCGCGGCAGGGGCCGGGGTCTGGGGCCCCCAGGCACTGGTCTGTGGGGGGGGAGAGACTGGTCAGACTGGTGACTGACCGGTCAGACTAGTGACTGACCAGTCGGTCACCAGTCTGACCAGTCAGACTGGTGACCGACCGGTCAGACTGGTGACCGACCGGTCAGACTGGTGACCGACCGGTCAGACTGGTGACCGACCGGTCAGACTGGTGACCGACCGGTCAGACTGGTGACCGACCGGTCAGACTGGTGACCGACCGGTCAGACTGGTGACCGACCGGTCAGACTGGTGACCGACCGGTCAGACTGGTGACCGACCGGTCAGACTGGTGACTGACTGGTCAGACTGGTTACCGACCGGTCACTGGGTTCCTGTACCTTTGTATTCTTCATCATCTTCATCAGCAACCAGTAGTTTGGAGTCGGGGAGCCCCGAGTCTGGAGGAGAGACGAGACCTTCAGAAGAAGAAGAGAATACTTCACTGATCCCTCAGGGGGACTCTGTTGGTTGAGGGTATACGGGGCCCCCGACCACAGCTCACAGGGGGCCGGTCAGCATGCAGTAACACACACACATAAACTACACACATCAGGAGGCAGAGTGACGGCAGCGGCTTCGGAACGCCCCCCAATTTGAGCAGCTTGTAGGGGGGACGGCGCCTTGCTCAGGGGCGCCTCGGCAGTGGCTGGGAGGTGAGCTGACTCCTCCCACTGTCAGCTCACACTCCTGGTGACATCATGGGGGGAGCGGGACCCGATCCGTCTACGAGACACGTGTTCTACCGCTGAGCCACTGCCCCCCAGAGCACCGACACTCGGGGGTTCCTCACCTGTCCAGCTGCACACAGGTGTGTCACTCACCTGTACACGTCTCCATGCAGCTCTCCTGGGTGGGGTAGTTGTTGCCGTTGCCCCGACAGCCGCCGTAGGCGAACTTCTCACAGGTGCGCCTGTCCTTGTTGTAGAACCAGCGCTGCAGCAGCGCCCTGCATGGCCCCGCCTCCGCCGCCGACTCGCAGTCAATGGGCTCTACGGGACAAACCAGAACCCCAGGTGAGTCCACAGGTCACCCCCCACCCAATGGGAAGGTCACGGGTTCTTCTCCACCAATCGCCATCTTCAGGAAACAGAGGGGCGTGTCCAGTGGCATCAGCACACCTGCAGTGGTTGCTAGGCGTTGACGTCACGTTCAGTCTGCAGGTCAAAGGTCAGCCTGAGCCCAACACACGTTCACGGTAACCGATGACATCACGGGTCACATGACACTGACACAGGAAACACACGCCTCACCACACACTGTCACGCGTCATTCAGAGAACTGCATCATGGGACGCCATCCATCAGCAACACGCCATTCACGTGAACCTTTATTTTGACGGGGTGTGGAATTTACTGCTGACACATCCTGTGTGTTCGATCTTAACTAGTCCCTTCAGCTGCCTTAACTAGTCTTCCTGACTGATTCTCTATCAAATCCAGCTGGTTACTAACTGTTAATAACTGTTAATAACTGTTAATAACTGTTAATAACTGTTAATAACTGTTAATAATTGCTGAACTGGTTAAATGTTCACTTCCTTCCCCAGAGCAGAACCAGTTCCACCAGTTTGACCTGAAACCAGAGAACACTGGAGAGACCAAGGTTGTGTGTGTGTGTGTGTGTGTGTGTGTGTGTGTGTGTGTGTGTGTGTGTGTGTGTGTGTGTGTGTGTGTGTGTGTGTGTGTGTGTGTGTGTGTGTGTGTGTGTGTGTGTGTGTGTGTGTGTGTGTGTGTGTGTGTGTGTGTGTGTGAGACAAAGGAGGAGTGTCGGGACAAAACAGGACAGATTCAGTTTCTTCTGATATTCTGGGTTAAGTTTGTCTTCTGCTCTGAGACGCAGCAACACCTGTCGACCCGTCCAGGTGAGACACCTGTCTACCTGTCCAGGTGAGACACCTGTCGACCCGTCCAGGTGAGACACCTGTCAACCCGTCCAGGTGAGACACCTGTCTACCTGTCCAGGTGAGACACCTGTCGACCCGTCCAGGTGAGACACCTGTCGACCCGTCCAGGTGAGACACCTGTCTACCCGTCCAGGTGAGACACCTGTCTACCCGTCCAGGTGAGACACCTGTCGACCCGTCCAGGTAAGACACCTGTCTACCCGTCCAGGTGAGACACCTGTCGACCCGTCCAGGTGAGACCCGGCTGACGGGTCGACCCACATTCCTCAGCTGGAACAGAAACAAACTGTTTTTCCTGTCAACATGTTTTCAGTCTGATGTCACTCCCAGGGGGCGTGGCCACAGAAACAAAAAGAGATGGTCACCGTGACGACCGTCTGTGTCTCTCATCACGCAAAAAAGGGTTCAATTAAAAATGTTATTAAAAAATGTTGTTTCTAGATCGAAACTTTTTAGTATCATTATTATTAAGGATATTTATTGATAATATTACCAATTATATTTGTTATTATTGTGTTATTATTATTATCTGTTTATCATGTGTATCACACGAGGTGATGGTACCTAAACGCATCAGAACTGATGATGAAGATGATGATGATGACCAGAACCAACGGGTTCAGGAGGGACACCCAAACACACCTGACCCCACGAACCAGAACCAGACCAGATCTGAACCTGGACCTGAACCAGGTCCAATCCGGTCCAGTCTGGATCCGGTCCAGTCTGGATCCGGTCCAGTCTGGATCCGGTCCAGTCTGGATCCGGTCCAGTCTGGATCCGGTCCAGTCTGGCGGCGGTGCTGTGACAACAGGAAGTGGCGACAGGAAGTGTGTGAAGCGGTGCAGCTGTTCACCAGACCCCTGAGGTGACCCGAGGACTGGACACCACCAGAAACCACCTTCATCACATCCTCCTCTTCCTCCAGGCCCCCCGAATCGTCTGTCTCCATCATCATCATCACCATCATCATCATCATCGCCACCATCATCACCATCATCATCATCATCGTGTCTTTTGAGGCATGTGTGCTTTTACTTTGAAAACGTTTCCATGAAGGGAAACTGTTTGTTTATTTGTTTATTTACAGAATGAAATATTTCCGAATCTTGTGGGTGTGTCTGATTGGTGGAGGTGAAGCCCCTCCTTCTGTTCGCCAAATAAAGATTTAAAATTTATTTATAAGTCAAATATTTCTGGATTAAACCTGTAAAGATTCTGGATCAGATTAGATTCACTTTTGAAGTCATTTTGAATTTTAAATCCAAACAAATCTCATTTTAAATGTCAGGTTTCAGTCATTTTTAAACGGAATCAGACTAAATGTAAATGAATTCAGTTTAAAGTACATTTGAACCCTCTGCTGTTCTCTTACTCTTGTCGTCACCCGGACCTTCCGGCTCCTTCGTCTGGATCCGGTCCTGGTTCGGGTCCGGGGTCTTCCTGCGGAGCACCGTGACCCCCTCGGAGGCCTGGCGGGCGCAGAGCTCCCGGTTCCGGTCCGGACAGCCGAACACCAGCTGACACCGGGGCTCCCCGTCCGGCTGGAACACGATCATGTCGCAGCCCGCCGCGGAGCAGCAGTCCCGCTGACAGCCGTCCAGCCCGGCCGGGGCCCCGGGGACCGGGTCCCAGACACAGTCCTGGGCCCCCCCGGAGCACAGCAGCACCCAGACGGCCAGCAGACCGAGCCAACACCTCATCTTCATCATCTTCGTCCGGTTCAGGTCGAGGCTCAAAGTACAGCTCCTCTTCCTCAGCCCCGCGAGACAAATGAGTCACTTCCGTGTTCAGCGGCTTCTTGTTGTCGCAGGTAGAATTACCTGAGTGACAGGTGAGGTCATCGCGGCCACGCCCACCGCGACGCACCGTTTTTTCTTTAACGTTGCTGCAGAGTCCATTTC
Organism: Antennarius striatus; assembly: GCF_040054535.1. Lineage (NCBI taxonomy): Eukaryota > Metazoa > Chordata > Actinopteri > Lophiiformes > Antennariidae > Antennarius > Antennarius striatus. The sequence continues at coordinate 26,329,455 of NC_090781.1, read as the reverse complement.
CCAGTCAGTTCTCAACGTATGTTCAAGGTGTTGCTGTTACTATACTTCTATACTAGACCATTGTATACTAGACCATAGTATACCAGACCATAGTATACTAGACCATTGTATACTAGACCATAGTATACTAGACCATAGTATACTAGACCATTGTATACTAGACCATAGTATACTAGACCATAGTATACTAGACCATTGTATACTAGACCATAGTATACTAGACCATAGTACACTAGACCATTGTACACTAGACCATAGAATACTAGACGATAGTATACTAGACCATAGTATACTAGACGATAGTATACTAGACGATAGTATACTAGACCATAGTATACTAGACCATAGTATACTAGACCATAGTATACTAGACCATAGTATACTAGACCATAGTATACTAGACCATAGAATACTAGACCATTGTATACTAGACAATAGTATACTAGACCATAGTATACTAGACCATAGTATACTAGACCATAGTATACTAGACCATAGTATACTAGACCATTGTATACTAGACCATAGAATACTAGACCATAGTATACTAGACCATAGTATACTAGACCATAGTATACTAGACCATTGTATACTAGACCATAGTATACTAGACCATTGTATACTAGACCATAGTATACTAGACCATAGTATACTAGACCATAGTATACTAGACCATAGAATACTAGACCATTGTATACTAGACCATAGTATACTAGACCATAGTATACTAGACCATAGTATACTAGACCATAGTATACTAGACCATAGTACACTAGACCATTGTACACTAGACCATAGAATACTAGACCATAGTATACTAGACCATAGTATACTAGACGATAGTATACTAGACGATAGTACACTAGACCATAGTATACTAGACCATAGTATACTAGACCATAGTATACTAGACCATAGTATACTAGACCATTGTATACTAGACCATAGTATACTAGACGATAGTATACTAGACCATAGTATACTAGACGATAGTATACTAGACCATTGTATACTAGACCATAGTATACTAGACGATAGTATACTAGACCATAGTATACTAGACCATAGTATACTAGACCATTGTATACTAGACAATAGTATACTAGACCATAGTATACTAGACCATACTACACTAGACCATTCTACACTAGACCATATTACACTAGACCATACTACACTAGACCATACTACACTAGGCCGTACTATACTAGGCCATACTACACTAGACCATACTACACTAGGCCATACTACACTAGGCCATACTATACTAGACCATACTACACTAGACCATACTATACTAGACCATACTACACTAGACCATACTATACTAGACCATACTACACTAGACCATACTATACTAGACCATACTACACTAGACCATACTATACTAGACCATACTACACTAGACCATACTATACTAGGCCATACTACACTAGACCATACTACACTAGACCATACTATACTAGGCCATACTACACTAGACCATACTACACTAGGCCACACTACACTAGGCCATACTACACTAGACCATACTACACTAGACCATACTACACTAGACCATACTACACTAGACCATACTATACTAGACCATACTACACTAGACCATACTATACTAGACCATTCTACACTAGACCATACTACACTAGGCCATACTATAATGACTGATAGATTGAATAGTTCTGCTTCATCTCTGTCTGTATTTTGACCTCATGGCTTCTGTTGTAATGTGAACCAGTAAACAATACCGTGTGAATCCACCAGGTGGGGTGTCTGTGTTCAGGGACATGATCTGCACTTCCTCCTTGTTAGAAATGGAGAAGTACTAACGTGTTGGAATGTGCTGCTGTGTGCAGTCAGAGTTTACCTGTTAAATTTCTATGAAGACCCCCTCTGGTTATTATCAAGGTCAACACAACATGGATGCTTCGTCCCAGTGACCCCTGCAAGGACAAAGGCTAACAGGAACCAGTACAAGTTTAAACTAGTACAAGTTTAAGCCAGTACAAGTTTAAAGTTAACAATATTTGAACTTTAGGGTTACACACAAATCAACATAACAAACAAGTAGGAGTCTAAATAAATCCTAAAGGAAGTAACGGCTCAGGTCGACACCCTGAAAACCAAAACAGGACAAAAGTTCGATGAGCAAAGAGGCTCCGCCCTCCTGGATCACATGTTCCACAGCAACATCTCCACAAACACTCACAAACAAACAAATAAACAACCTCAAAATACATATCTAGAGGTGAGGACTGCTGTGGGTTCAACGTAGGCGGGGTTCCACTGCCCCCGACCAATCCCATGACAGAAACAACGAGCACCGCCTCCAAGTAGACAAAACACATCAACAAACAAACAGATATGACCCCTAGGGTCATCACAATTATTCATTCATTCATTTTCAATATCCGACGGGGGTACACACCGGGCGCAGCGCCAGTGCACCACCGAGCCACACCACCGCTTTTATTTTTATTATTATTGTCAATATAACTATAATTATTATTATCATTAGCGTTATTATTATCAGTATTATCATTGTTATTGTATTATTGTTGTTATTTTTATAATTATTATTGTTGTGCTGCACTGTTGTTTCAGTTTTCTTTCTGATGACATCAAAATATTAAAAGGTGCTTCACAGGGGCACACATCTTGACCAATCAGAGGCAGGGGGCGGGGCATGGCCACACCTTCCCACCTCCATTCTCTTCCTCTTGAATGACTGATGATCAGCAGTGAGGAAGATGAGCCAATGAGGAAGTTTCTCATCTATTTATGTTTGTGTCAGTGAGTCACATCACACACACACACACACACACACACACACACACACACACACACACACACACACACACACACACACACACACACACACACACACACACTCACACACAGAGAGTATATGATAGAAGAGTTTATTATAAATAATGTTTTTAATTAGTACATTACAAATTATTACTTGAACGGTGTATGGGGGCGGGGTTGGGGGCGGGGTCTAAAGTGCGTCGGTGCTTCTCTTTTCGAGTCGTTCAGGATCGTCAAACTGAAACTGGACCGACCTGCAACACAAGAACAACGATCACTTTCTGTTTGACCAACATCACGCTCCGACCTGATTGGATGTTTATTGATGATGTGATTGGATGTTCTGTACGCCCACCCCCCTGGTCCGTGGAGAAGCACACACACACCTTGTTGTGGGAGGGCCGGGGGCCCAGGACCAGCCCCAACAGCAGATTGCAGACATTGGCCCCACAGAGGAGGGCCTGCAGCCCGCTGGCGGCCCCCATCACGCTGAACAGGACCAGGTTCCACTGGACCACGCCCCTGGGCTGCAGACACACCCCCGTCCACAGGGTCTGGTTGTACAGGTAGCCTGCGTGGCTGAGAGGACAGAATGTCAGCTGGGCCCCCCCTCGCCCGTCTGGGGGGCGGTCTGAGACTCACCGGTCTGGGAGGGGCTGCAGAGGGACCCCCCAGGCGAGACCAGAGGGGGTCTCATGGAGGCACAGGGGGCCCTGGACCAGAGCCGTGGCGCTGACCAGGAGACACAGACCAGCAGCCAGCAGGCAGACGAGGGAGGGGGGCAGCTGGGCCAGCATCTGGGGGGGGGCAGCTTCATCAGCTTCATCATCAACATCATCAATAATATTATCATCATCATCTTCATCGTCACCTGGCTCCTGAATTCCCAGCATCCTTTGGTTTCGCTGCCTCTCAAAAAATGTCGGGATTTCACCAAAACCTGAGAGAGAAATCAGTGATCAATAATCTGATCAATGATGTGATCAATAGTCTGATCAATGATGTGATCAATAGTCTGATCAATGATGTGATCAATAATCTGATCAATGATGTGATCAATAGTCTGATCAATGATGTGATCAATAGTCTGATCAATGATGTGATCAATAGTCTGATCAATGATGTGATCAATAGTCTGATCAATGATGTGATCAATAGTCTGATCAATGATGTGATCAATAGTCTGATCAATGATGTGATCAATGATCCTCTGATGGTTCAGTGTGATCACAACAACAACAGCTCCAGCCGGCTGAGCTTTCAGGTCAGTTCTCTTTTCATGGTGGGTTGGAGTGGTTAGTTAACCCGGTTAGGTGTTTAAACTAGTCTCTTCTTCAGTGGACACACACACACACACGTACCAGCAGCCCAGATGCCCACAGGCCTGTGGCCCACGTCGCCTCTCTGGTCACATGACCCTCCAACAGGAAGTGGGGGTCCAGGTCAGGAAGCAGCAGCAGGATGTTGGACAGCATGCAGACGATCGCCGTGGGAACCAAAAGGACACCGACACAACGCACACACCGCAACACACACATCTGCAGAGCACCAGAGGGTTAGCATGTTGTTAGCATGCTGTTAGCACGTCGTTAGCCGCTACAATCCTCTTCATCACTCAGGCTTCCTGTTATCATCATCATCATCATCATCATCCTGTCCACAGGAAGTGGCTCCAGCAGCCATCCTGTTTGAGACTTCAGACCACCTGACCTCCCCTGAGGTCAGGTGGTCTAGGCCCCGCCCACACCATGATGCTGCCTGTTTCACAACAACCTCATTTACACTGAATTACTGATGCCTGGCGGTTACTATGGTTACTTGTTTTCACTAATTTTTGTTTTCCATTCTACAAACAAAACAGAGACCAGAGCTCAGCAAACAGTTTGAGATTATTGATCGATGGAGTGATCAACAGATAAACAAGAAAACCTGATGGAAGCAGACAAATCAATAAAGAATGACAAAACAAACATCATCATCACTCACCTTAACGCGCTGCTGACTGAAGACCCACCAGAGGAACCACACCTTTAAACGGCACAAGGACACGCCCACTGCCATAAATGGTAACATCCTCAATCACCCTGGTGTCCACTTCCTGATGCTAACGTGTGACGCTAAAGAGCATCATCATCCCTGACCCCACATGACCCCGGTCTGGGCTCCTGCTAACTTTAGCTTCCTGCTAGCTCCTGGCTCAGCCGTTAGCTTTAGCTTCCTGCTAGCTCCTGGCTCAGCCGTTAGCTTTAGCTTCCTGCTAGCTCATGGCTCAGCCATTGGCTAAGGCATCATGTGACCGTGGCTCAGATGAGTGTCTCCGTGGGTGCGGGGCGAGGCTTGGGGGCTGATCTGCTCCTGGGGGGCTCCTTTAAAGGAGCTCTGACTCCACTTCCTGTTCTGGTTCTTCTTTCAGCTCCTCGGCTCTGACTCACCGCTGGTGGAGCGACAGCAAAGCTTCATGGGAAACCGCTCCGACCCGATGCTGACGGAAGCGACCCACAGGATGAGGTCATGTGGTTTGACTGGTCACATGACCTCAGCGGCGGTCCGGACGCCAGAGAACCCATGAGAGCGGTTTAACCCCGTGTGTACCGAACACACTAAAAAACAAACAACAGGCGGTCGCTTTAGTGGTTTTATTGGAAACAGCTCAGCGGCGCCCCCCCCAGGCCGTACCCGGACCGGGACGCGCTTCACATTAAAACATTCCTTCACTGGTTTGTAGCGGGTCACATGACCCGTCGTCACACTGTCATTTCCCACAGGCCCTGAAGGTAGCAGTTTACTATAAAGAGGCACTGAAAGAGGCCCCCAGTGGGGACCCGCCCCCCAGCACAACCCCCCCACACCCAGTCCAGCTGTCCGCTGACTTTTGGCCACTCAGCAAAAAAACCCAAAACAAACAAAACCAAACCAAACACAGTGAAGTCGGTTCCGTCCAGTCCAACGCCTCCAACCCTTAACGCAGCTCAGTGGGAGGGGGCAGAGGGGCGGGGCTTCAGCTGCCCAGGCAGGAGAACATCTCTGTCAGGGTGGCCTGTTTGGTTCTGCTGGGGGGGGGGGAGGAGGTAGTGGTCCTGGTGGTCCTGGAGGAGGATGGGTCCTGGCCCCGCCCCCTCATTCGGGGGCCCTGCCCCCCCCCTCGGGGGGGCCGACGCAGAGGGTAGGCGTCTGAGGAGCCCTTGCGGCGGTCGGGGGCCCGCGGCCCCTCCTGGTCCAGCTCCCTCTGGAGGAGCAGCGCCAGCCGCCGGTCCTCCTCCTCCTGCTGCCGGCGGCTCAGCAGCTCCTCCTCCCTCAGGGCCACGCCCTGAAAGAGCAGGCTCCGCCCCTCCAAAGGGGAGGGCGGGGCCGGGGCAGGGCGGGCCCTTTTGGGCTCCTCCTCCTCCGACGGCTCCATCTTGGAGCTCTTCCTCTTGGCGGATGAAGGTCCGGGGCGGAGTTGCTCCTCCTCAGCTGATTGGCTGGCACAACAGTCCAGGTGAGGGGGGGCGTGGCCGGCCTGCAGGATGTTCTCCTGAAACAGGAAGTCCAACAGTCTCAGTTTCAGCAGGTCAGTTAACTGATTAGCTTAGCCTAACTCCACCTCTGCTACCAGCTACCAAGTGCTAGCTGCTCTTAACAGATGCTAACTGCAACTACAGTTAGTAGCTGTGAACTGCTAAAAGCTGATGCTAACTGCTGCTGTGAAACCACAGCATCTGGGGGCGTGGTGTTCTCTGTCTATCAGGTCTGATTGATCAATCAATCAATAAATCACCAGGCAATCAGGTTCCTCTCAGATCAATACAACAACAATAGCTGGTGAAGATCAATGATTATTAACTGTTGATCAACTGACCTTGTTGGATGTGAAACTGGGGGTGGAGCTTTTTGTCTGACGAGGACTCAAGAACCTGAAAAAGAGACACCTTCATCACCGTCACCATCATCATCACCACCATCACCACCATCATCATCATCATCATCATCACCACCATCACCACCACCATCATCACCACCACCACCATCATCATCACCATCTTCATCATCATCACCACCATCATCATCTTCATCATCATCATCACCAGCATCATCATCATCTTCATCATCACCATCTTCATCATCACCACCAGAGGGGTTCACTGACCTGTCCATCTGTCCAATTGGACCCTCCTTTTTCTTCTTCTTTCCTGCAGTGACATCAGGAGGAGGAGGCGGAGTCTCCTGAATGAGGGAGGAGTCAGATGGTGAATGAGGGAGGAGCAAAAGGGGAGGAGTTACAGGGTGCCCACCCACCAGCTGGATGCTCAGCTGTCGTGCTAGCCTCTCGTCCTCCTGGCTCCGCCTCCTCTCCTGCTGGAGCTCCGCCTCCTCCTCTGCCAGCAGCCTATGGATGAGCTCCTCACTGGCTAACCGCTGCTCCTCGTCCAGGACACGCCTTTCCTCCGTCAGCTGGGGGGGGCACACACCGTCACCCGGTCACACATGTACACGTGTCAACAACAACGGTTCTTGTTGCCTAGCAACGTGACGTACTTTAGTCACCTGGTCCTCGTACTCCTGCCTCAGTTCACCTGGTGGACTGACCCTGGGACACACAGAGGCTACACACACACACACGTCAGACACTTCCTGTGTGTGTGGCCCCATCAGTGGTTATTATGGGCTGTGCTGACCTGGGGGGCGGTCCTCGGGGGCGTCCTGCCCGCTGAGGCGGCGCTGACACTGCAGGGGGAAGGTGGTCTGGATGCGGGTCCACAGCCCCTGGTCCACCAGCGTGTCCCTCCGGCCGTGGAGCCGCACCCACGTGGAGACACGCCTCCTGCACAGCGGGCAGCACAGCGACGCCTTGTCCACCGCCTCCAGGAAGCAGCCCTGAACGCAGCGCCAGCTAGCGTTAGCAGCAGTGTGTGTTAGCTGGAAGGTGTGTGTGTGTGTTACCTTGCAGAAGGTGTGTGTGTTACCTTGCAGAAGGTGTGTGTGTTACCTTGCAGAAGGTGTGTGTGTGTGTGTTACCTTGCAGAAGGTGTGTGTGTGTGTGTTACCTTGCAGAAGGTGTGTGTGTGTGTTACCTTGCAGAAGGTGTGTGTGTGTGTGTTACCTTGCAGAAGGTGTGTGTGTGTGTTACCTTGCAGAAGGTGTGTGTGTGTGTTACCTTGCAGAAGGTGTGTGTGTGTGTTACCTTGCAGAAGGTGTGTGTGTGTGTTACCTTGCAGAAGGTGTGTGTGTGTGTGTTACCTTGCAGAAGGTGTGTGTGTTACCTTGCAGAAGGTGTGTGTGTGTGTGTTACCTTGCAGAAGGTGTGTGTGTGTGTTACCTTGCAGAAGGTGTGTGTGTGTTACCTTGCAGAAGGTGTGTGTGCAGGGCAGCGTCACCGGCTCCATTAGGATCTCCAGGCAGACGGGACAGCGGCAGTCCTCCAGGGACAGGACCCCCCCCCGGCCGGACCCCGGACCCATCCTCCTCCTCCGCTCGGAACCGGATCCTGACGTCACGTCACGGTGATCCTTCAGTCCGGGGGGGTTTGGACCCGTCAGACGTAAACGGAAGACCCTGCAGCGTCACAGTGACATCACACCTCCACTAACCCTAACGGAGTCCAGCTAACGGCTAACGGCACCGACAACGTTCTACCGGTCCGGTAACGAGACTCACCTGAGGTTTGAGGCGTTAGCTGCTGTTAGCGTTAGCTGCTGTTAGCGTTAGCAGCTGTTAGCGTTAGCTGCTGTTAGCGTTAGCTGCTGTTAGCGTTAGCTGCTGTTAGCGTTAGCTGCTGTTAGCGTTAGCAGCTGTTAGCGTTAGCTGCTGTTAGCGTTAGCTCCCCGGCCACAGCCCGCTGGGGCCCTTTAGCTCGTCGGCTATCCTCTCCGGTCGTCCACCAGCAGCTTCCCGTGTCCGGTGCCTCCAGCGGCGGACAGACTCCCACCGGAAGCCTCACACCGACGGTACCGAGCAGACGTTACCGAACGTCCCCGGTCCGGAGCGCGCCTCCTCACCGAAGACCCGCGGAATCACTGCAGACCGCCTGCGCATGCGCAAAACCCCGACGCTGCTTTCAGGACCGTAGGAAATCACAACACCGAACTTAACGGCGATAACACCGGAATGTAAACACCTGACAGGTACGCACGAGCGCTGTAAACAGAAGCCCGTGCTGTTTGTGTGGCCGGATGTTGTTTACTCGTGGGTGATCAATAAACAACTCTTTTTGCTTTAATGTTTTAATATCAAAGTCTTTCCTGAACAAGCAGCTAAAGAACAAAGAGTTGCAGTGATTGGTCAGCACACCCACACGCTCCATGGCCTTGTCTCGCTCAGCCAATCACAGGCACAGTGGGCGGGGCTTGATGTCATCCCTCCAGGATTGACAGGTCTGAGCTGCCACCTCACCGGCGCCTCACTGGTCGGCGTAGCCGTCGCTCCAGGGGAAGACGTCCCTCTGCTTGCGGCGCCGGGCGCCGGGCTCGGGGGCGTGTCCGTCCGGGGCGGGGCCATCAGCAGTGCAGCGATGCTTCTTGAGCTGGCGCGAGTCAGAGAAGCGGCGGGCGCAGCGGGGGCAGCCGTACAGCTTGACCCCCGTGTGGATCTGCATGTGCGACTTGAGCTGGTTGGACTGGCGGAAGCGGCGGCTGCACACGCGGCACTCGTACGGCTTCTCGCCCGTGTGCACCAGCAGGTGGCGGTGGTAGTTCTGCGTGGTGCGGAACTCCTTCCCGCAGGTGGCGCAGCGGTGCGGCTTGACGCCCGTGTGCAGCAGCTGGTGCTGCTTCAGCTGCGACGCCAGCAGGAAGCCCTTCTGGCACACGGCGCACACGTGGGGGCGGCTCCCGCTGTGCGTCCTCAGGTGGTACAGGTACAGGTGCTGCAGGTGGAACGCCTTCCCGCAGGTGGCGCAGCGGAGCTCCTGCTGCTCGGCGTGGCGCTTCTCGTGCGTCCTCAGGGTGCTGCTGCTGCTGAAGCTCTTCAGGCACGTCTTGCAGCTGAAGGGCTTCACCCCAGGGGGGCGCCGCCCCGCCCCGCCCCCACGCTCCTTGCTCTCGTGCACCAGCTGCTGGTGCTTCTGCAGCTGGCAGTTGTAGAAGAACGTCTTCCCACACAGGTCACACATGAACGGCTTCTCCACGCCGTGGACCAGCTGGTGGGTCTTCAGGGCCCAGGTCCCCGAGAAGCCCTCCCCACACCGGTCACACCTGAGGGGACAACACACACCTGAAGGGACAACACACACCTGAAGGGACAACACACACCTGAGGGGACAACACACACCTGAAGGGACAACACACACCTGAGGGGACAACACACACCTGAAGGGACAACACACACCTGAGGGGACAACACACACCTGAGGGGACAACACACACCTGAAGGGACAACACACACCTGAGGGGACAACACACACCTTATTTCTGTCTCTCTCCTACCTGTAGACTCTCTCCTACCTGTAGACTCTCTCTCCTACCTGTAGACTCTCTCCTACCTGTAGACTCTCTCCTACCTGTAGACTCTCTCCTACCTGTAGACTCTCTCTCCTACCTGTAGACTCTCTCCTACCTGTAGACTCTCTCCTACCTGTAGACTCTCTCTCCTACCTGTAGACTCTCTCTCCTACCTGTAGACTCTCTCCTACCTGTAGACTCTCTCTCCTACCTGTAGACTCTCTCCTACCTGTAGACTCTCTCTCCTACCTGTAGACTCTCTCTCCTACCTGTAGACTCTCTCTCCTACCTGTAGACTCTCTCTCCTACCTGTAGACTCTCTCTCCTACCTGTAGACTCTCTCTCCTACCTGTAGACTCTCTCCTACCTGTAGACTCTCTCTCCTACCTGTAGACTCTCTCCTACCTGTAGACTCTCTCTCCTACCTGTAGACTCTCTCCTACCTGTAGACTCTCTCCTACCTGTAGACTCTCTCTCCTACCTGTAGACTCTCTCTCCTACCTGTAGACTCTCTCTCCTACCTGTAGACTCTCTCTCCTACCTGTAGACTCTCTCCTACCTGTAGACTCTCTCTCCTACCTGTAGACTCTCTCCTACCTGTAGACTCTCTCTCCTACCTGTAGACTCTCTCCTACCTGTAGACTCTCTCCTACCTGTAGACTCTCTCCTACCTGTAGACTCTCTCCTACCTGTAGACTCTCTCTCCTACCTGTAGACTCTCTCTCCTACCTGTAGACTCTCTCTCCTACCTGTAGACTCTCTCTCCTACCTGTAGACTCTCTCTCCTACCTGTAGACTCTCTCCTACCTGTAGTTCTCCCTCCCACCTGCAGGTGTCTCCTACCTGAAGGGCTTCTCCCCGTTGTGGAGCCTCAGGTGTCTCTGGAAGTTGTACTTGAGTCCGAAGGTGAGGCCGCAGGTCTGACACATGTAGGGTTTTTCCCCAGAATGCACCAGGCGGTGCTGCAGGAGGCCCATCCTGCACTTGAAGGCCTTGTCGCACTCGCCGCACTTGAAGGGCCGTTCGTCCGAGTGCGACCTCTTGTGGACGCGCAGGTTGCTGGCGGTGGAGAAGCTCTTGCCGCAGGCGGGGCAGGGGTAGGGGCGTGCGCCGGTGTGCACCGTCTGGTGCTCACGGAGGCTCTTCCTGCGGGTGAAGCCCTTCCCACACACGTCGCACATGAAGGGCTTCACCTGCGCGTGCGACACTTCGTGGTAGCGCAGCGCGCCGGCGGAGGTGAAAGTGCGCTCGCACGCGCCGCACTTTAGCGGCGTCTTCTCCAGCCGGTGCGACGCCTGGTGCACGCGCAGCTGGCGCAGGAGGCGGAACTTCCTATCGCACTGGTCGCAGCGCAGCAGCTTGTCGGGGTCATTCTCCTGCGCCTCGCGCAGCCGGTGCGTCAGCAGGTGGCGCTGCAGCGTGCGCGCCTTGTAGAAGCCCTTGTCGCAGGAGGTGCAGGGGAAGGGCTTCAGGTGCGACGCCACGTGCTTCCTGAGCTGGTGCTGCTGGTGGAAGCCCCGCCCACACAGCTCGCAGAAGAACCGCTTGTCCTTGTAGCGCTCGCGCCGCCGCCGCCGCTCGCGCTCCTTCAGCTGCTCCTCCGTCAGCGCTGCAACAGAGGGGCGGGGTCAGATGCCACGCCCCCAGAGGAGATGCCACGCCCCACCAACAGGAAGACCCGCCTCACCCGAGCTGGCAGCGCTGTCCTCGTCCTCCGGTTGGACGCCCTCAGTCTTCACCTCCACCTCCTCCTCACAGGCTGCGGGTTCTCCGATTGGCTCGTCGCCCACAGGAAGTGATGTCATCTCGGCAGGAGACTCGGGGTCAGCGGGGACCTCGCTCATCTCCAGCACCACCTCGGCCAGCAGGTCGGCGCCGTCCGCCACGCCGTCGCTCACATCCGCTTCTTCCAGCCACGCCTGGGGGGCGGGGCCGCTCTGGTCTGTGATTGGTCCAGGCAGCGGCTGGCTGATGATGACGAGGGGCAGCTGGCGGCTGCTGGGGGTGCCCCTGGAGCTGAGGAAGGCCATGGCGAGGGCCGCGGGGCCGGAAGCTGGTTGGCTGGTGTCCCAGGAGAGGGCGGGGCCATCTGGGATTGAGCAGAGGGATCAGCCCCGCCCACATTAGCGAAGGGACCAGCCCCACCCACATTCTCAGATTGTGGGCGGGGCTGGCCGTCTGTCACTCACCTGAGGTTCTCACTTTACTGCCGGTCTGGGGCGCGCTCGGCCCCCCCGCCCCCCGGGGGGCCTCGACCTTTGACTTGAGCTCAGACTCCAGACGCCCCAGATGCTCCTTCAGGGCGTGGTTCTGGGTGTCGACGCCGGCATACAACTCCCTGAACACCCGGCACATCTGGCGGACCGCCTCACGGCTCACGGCGCCGAGGACGGCGGTCAGCTGGGCCTGTAAACAACAACAACAACAGTCAGCCTGTAAACAACAAAATCAGTCAGCCAGTAAACAACAACAGTCAGTCTGTAAACAACAACAACAACAACAGTCAGCCTGTAAACAACAAAATCAGTCAGCCAGTAAACAACAACAGTCAGTCTGTAAACAACAACAACAACAACAGTCAGCCTGTAAACAACAAAATCAGTCAGCCAGTAAACAACAACAGTCAGTCTGTAAACAACAACAACAACAGTCAGCCTGTAAGCAACAAAATCAATCAGCCTGTAAACAACAACAACAGTCAGTCTGTAATAACAACAACAGTCAGCCTGTAAACAACAACAACAGTCAGCCTGTAAACAACAACAACAACAGTCAGTCTGTAAACAATAACAACAACAGTCAGCCTGTAAACAACAACAGCAGTCAGCCTGTAAACAACAACAACAGTCAGTCTGTAAACAACAACAAAATCAGTCAGCCTGTAAACAACAACAACAGTCAGTCTGTAAACAACAACAACAGTCAGCCTGTAAACAACAACAACAGTGAGTCTGTAAACAACAACAGTCAGTCTGTAAACAACAACAGTCAGTCTGTAAACAACAACAACAACAGTCAGCCTGTAAACAACAAAATCAGTCAGCCTGTAAACAACAACAGTCAGTCTGTAAACAACAACAGTCAGTCTGTAAACAACAACAACAACAGTCAGCCTGTAAACAACAAAATCAGTCAGCCTGTAAACAACAACAACAGTCAGCCTGTAAACAACAACAACAACAGTCAGCCTGTAAACAACAACAACAACAGTCAGCCTGTAAACATCAACAACAGTCAGCCTGTAAACAACAACACAAACAGTCATTCCGGACCGGGACCTGAACCCACGACCACTCCGATCGGACCACTTCATGACGCGTTCTGGACACTCCATCATCTGTAGAAATGACGTCACCGATGTATTTTATTTTGAAAGCGGTGGAACGTACCGGAAGTCCTACATTGACAGGAACCTGTCACACCTGGAACCGGAAGGCTCACCTCACCTGCTCACCTGTCCGTTCCGTTAACGGTTCCTGCAAAACGCGCGTGCCCACCGGTCCGGTGGCGCGAGACTCAGGGACCGCCATGACGGACAAGATGGCGTCCGTGTCTGCGCTCCCAGTTCAAACTGGTCCGAACCGGTTTACCGTTACCGTCTAATCGTTGGGATTATCTTGAAAGGGTTCTGTGACGTTAGTCACGTGATCATTTTGACGCCTTTGCCTCGAGCCTTGATTTAAACGTCAACGAGCGCGAGACTCGCCTTCCCGCAAAAGCGGAAGTGGCGGCGGGATGTTCCTCCCGGAGCAGCGGTCGGTCCGCGTCGGTTACCGATCGGTGTCGGTGTGTTGCTCACCCGCCGGTCCTCCCGGTGCGGCTCCGGCCCGAGCCTCCGCTCCAGCTCCGGCCCGAGCCTCCGCTCCAGCTCCGGCCCGAGCCTCCGCTCCAGCTCCGGCCCGAGCCTCCGCTCCAGCTCCGGCCCGAGCCTCCGCTCCAGCTCCGCCGCGGCGGACTCCACCGCCGCCGCCATGATGCGCTCCGCCTGGCTGAGGAAGGTTCGTGTCGCCGCCGCGGCGCTCCGCGTCATGACGGCGCGCAGCACACGGCTGGTCTCGCGAGACTAGACGAACCCGGTGCCGTTCGACCGGAGCCGGTTCGGTCCGTGGAGGACAGAGGACCAGGAAACCAGCAGTCAGGATGGTAATCCGCTCACAGCGAAGCCAACATGGCGTCCTGGGACATTGTTTACATCCGGGTCACCAGGGTTCCTCACCGGAAGTATTAGCAACAAATATGTACAGTATTTTAAAAAAAACACGTTAAATTATTGGATTGAAATGACCTGCTATCAAAACTCTACAAAAAATACAAATAAAATTATTTAAAATTAATTAAAATATAATTCATTGAACAGTTTGTGACGGAAAGACATTAAATGAAAGGAAAGTGTGTGTGTGTGTGTGTGTGTGTGTGTGTGTGTGTGTGTGTGTGTGTGTGTGTGTGTGTGTGTGTGTGTGTGTGTGTGTGTGTGTGTGTGTGTGTGTGTGCGTGTGTGTGTGCATAGACGAGTTAATTTAACTAATGTCTCCTGGAACTAAATACCGACATAAGACGAGGTTTACCTGTGAAACACACACACACACACACACACACACACACACACACACACACACACACACACACACACACACACACACTCACACACACAGTGTCCACAGAGACGAGACAGCAGAGGTGTGTGTGGTTTTATTTCTCCGAACCAACACCAGGCTCTAGGGTTCAGAACCGGAGCAGAAACCCATCGCAGTTCCTGGTTCCAGGCGGATCTGACGCTGGACACACACTCCTGGGTTTGACTTTCTTTCTTTCTTATAGATTTGAGTTTTTCCTGTTAATCAGGTGAATTTAAAATGTTAAAACTTTAAATGTTAAAACATTAAATCTTTAAAAGCTCTAATCAATCCTGATCAGAACATCAGGGGATCTATAAATCACTGATCGGTTCTCCATGTTCCTGCTGGTCTGATGAAGACCTTCAGGACCAGATGAAGGTCACTTCACTTAAAGTCATCTGTTAAACCAACAGCTTTGTTGTTCAGTGCAAAGATAAACGCCCCACCCACCTGTGGCTGAGTTTCCACCCACAATTCATTGCATCACTCCCATTTTGTATGACATCATGCTGATCGATCAACTCGTTCACATCCATCAATAATGTGCATTCATAAAGTCTGTCCACTGTCCCAGAACCGAGGGTCACATGACTGTCACATGATGTTCACATGACCGTCGGGGGGATGACCAATCTGAGGATCATTGATCATGTGACTCTTATTTAATGTCATCATCTCCAATCAGATATTCTGTTGACGTAAACAAATTGATCCAGTTAATCTGGAGTTAAACTGTGGTTAAAATATAATCCAGTTTCTTTTTCTGGGACCGTGGATCAGATCAAACCAACAACATGCCAAAATATTCTCATTTTAAAATAGTGCTTTACATCACAATTAAAGTGTTTACATCTCTAAAAACAAGTCGTCCAATCAGACACACACACACACACACACACACACACACACACACACACACACACACACACAGGTTTGCCTCCTTCAGGTCTTTTTTCACACAGACGTCTTGAAGACGTTTCTGCTACAGACGGTCAGACGCTGAAACATCTGAATCTTTTCTGATAGAAAAATACAGATTATAAAGATGGAGGGGTGGGGGGGGCTGCTGCACCTGCTACACCTGCCCAGGTGAGCCTCCAGTCACAAACGTCACAAGAACCACGTTCAGCCTCAGAAATGACTGAGTGATGTGGACGCCCCACACGAGGACACGCCCTGTGTCCGTGGGACATCTATACGACTGATTGATTTGTGACATCAGCTAAAATTTTAAATGTTCCATTTTCTAAATTTACCTTCAACCCCAAAAGAAACCTGAAACACGTCCCACCAGAGGAGCTACATTTAACTTTAATGTCTGACGGCTAGCTGTTAGCTAGCAATAAGGATGTGGCCTCATCATCATCTTTATGGCGTGTGGTCCTGTGCCTCAGATGGCGGTATCCCAGAATACGGCGGCACCCTCTACGGTGCCGGCGGCTGTGGGCGGGGCAGAGTATGGTGGGGGCTGCCTCCTCCTCCAGCTGGGCAGGATGGGCATGCTGTCCTGTTTGCACAAGTTCTTCTCCGGCCGCTGGCGCGCTTTGATCTCACGGCACAGAACACGCTTCTTCCTGATCATCTCCATCATGGTGGCATCACCACAGAGCCAGGGCATCTGGGGGGGAAACACACCGTCAGCACACCAGTCTGTAGCACCGCCTTCCACTGTCAGACCCGATTATTATTATTATTATTATTATTATTATTATTATTACTTTTCCCTTCAGGGGTCGCCACAGCCAATCAGTGTCCTCCATCTAACCCTGTCTTCTCATCCTCTCCTCTCACACCAACTACCTTCATGTCCTCTTTCACTACATCCATAAACCTCCTCTTTGGTCTTCCTCTAGGCCTCCTGCCTGGCAGTTCACAACTCAGCATCCTTCTACCAATATATTCACTATCTCTCCTCTGGACATGTCCAAACCATCTCAGTCTGGCCTCTCTGACTTTATCTCCAGAACCTCTAACATGTGCTGTCCCTCTGATGGACTCATTCCTGATCCTATCCATCCTGGTCACTCCCAGAGAGAACCTCAGCATCTTCATCTCTGCTACCTCCAGCTCTGTCTCCTGTCTTTTCCTCAGGGACACTGTCTCTAGACCAAACAACATCGCTGGTCTCACCACAGTTTTGTACACCTTTCCTTTCATTTTAGCTGAAACTCTTCTATCACACATCACACCTGACACTTTCCTCCACCCGTTCCATCCTGCCTGGACACGCTTCTTCACCTCTTTTCCACACTCTCCATTGCTCTGGACTGTTGAGCCTAAGTACTTCAAGTCCTCCACCTTCTTGATCTCTTCTCCCTGTAACCTCACTCTTCCACTTGGGTCCCTCTCATTCACACACATGTACTCTGTCTTACTGCGGCTAACCTTCATTCCTCTCCTTTCCAGGACAAACCTCCACCTCTCTAGCTTCTCCTCCACCTGTTCCCTGCTCTCACTACAGATCACAATGTCATCTGCAAACATCATAGTCCATGGAGATTCCTGTCTAACCTGGTCTGTCAGCCTGTCCATCACCATAGCAACAAGAAGGGGCTCAGAGCTGATCCCTGATGCAGTCCCGCCTCCACCTTGAACTCCTCTGTCACACCTACACACACCTCACCACTGTCTTACAGTCCTCATACATGTCCTGCACCGCTCTAACATACTTCTCTGCCACTCCAGACTTCCTCATACAATACCACAGTTCCTCTCTGGACACCCTGTCATCAGCTTTCTCCAGATCTACAGAAACACAATGCAGCTCCCTCTGGCCTTCTCTGGACTTCTCTATCAACATCCTCAAAGCAAATACTGCATCTGTAGTACTCTTTTTTGGCATGAAACCATACTGCTGCTCACAAATGTTCACTTCTGCCCTTAGTCTAGCTTCCACTACTCTCTCCCATAACTTCATCGTATGGCTCATCAGCTTTATTCCTCTGTAGTTGCCACAACTCTGCACGTCTCCCTTGTTCTTAAAAATGGGCACCAGCACACTTCTCCTCCATTCCTCAGGCATCTTCTCACTATCTAAGATCCTGTTGAACAACCCAGTCAGAAACTCTACTGCCACCTCTCCTAGACACTTCCAAACCTCTACAGGTATATCATCAGGACCGACTGCCTTTCCACTCTTCATCCTCTTCAGTGCCCTCCTCACTTCATCCTAACTAATCTTTGCTACTTCCTGGTCCACAACAGTCACCTCTTCTAGTCTTTGTTCTCTCTCATTTTCCACGTTCATCAACTCTTCAAAGTACTCTTTCCATCTTCCCATCACACTACTGGCACCTGTCAATAGACTTCCATCTCTATCCTTAATCACCCTAACCTGCTGCATGTCCTTCCCATCTCTGTCTCTCTGTCTTGCCAACCGGTATAGATCAGTCTCTCCCTCCTTACTGTCCAACCTAGCATACAAGTCATCATAAGCTTCTTGTTTGGCCTTTGCTACCTCTACCTTCACCTTACGCTGCATCTCCCTGTACTCCTGTCTACTCTCCTCAGTCCTCTCAGTGTCCCACTTCCTCTTGGCTAACCTCTTTCTCTGTATACACTCCTGTACCTCCTCATTCCACCACCAAGTCTCCTTATCTACTTTCCTTCCAGATGACACACCAAGTACTCTCCTACCTGTCTCCCTGATCACATTAGCTGTAGTTGTCCAGTCATCTGGAAGCACCTCCTGACCCCCAGAGCCTGTCTTAACTCCTTCCTAAAAGTCATGCAACACTCTTCCTTTTTCAGCTTCCACCATTTTGTCTTCTGCTCTGTCTTTGCCCTCTTCATCTTCCTCACCACCAGAGTCATCCTACACACCACCATCCTATGCTGTTTGGCTACACTCTCACCTACCACTACTTTGCAGTCACTGATCTCCTTCAGGTTACACCGTCTACACCAGATGTAGTCTACCTGTGTGCTCCTACCTCCACTCTTATAGGTCACTCTATGTTCCTGCCTCTTCTGGAAGAAAGTATTCACTACAGCCATTTCCATCCTTTTTACAAAGTCAACTACCATCTGTCCTTCTGCGTTCCTCTCCTGGATACCAAACCTGCCCATCACCTCCTCATCACCTCTGTTTCCTGCACCAACATGTCCATTGAAGTCTGCTCCAATGACAACTCTCTCACTTCTAGGTATGCTCTGCATCACTTCATCAAAGTCCAACCAGAATTTCTCCTTCTCCTCCAGCTCACATCCTACCTGTGGAGCATACCCGCTAACAACATTGAACATCACACCTTCTATTTCTAGCTTCAGACTCATCACTCTATCCGACACTCTTTTTACCTCCAGGACATTCCTAACAAACTCCTCCTTCAAGATAACTCCTCCTCCATTTCTCTTCCCATCTACACCATGATAGAACAACTTGAACCCTGCTCCTAAACTTCTAGCCTTGCTACCTTTCCACCTGGTCTCCTGTACACATAGTATGTCTACCTTCCTTCTCTGCATCATGTCAACCAACTCTCTACCTTTTCCTGTCATAGTTCCAACATTCAACGTCCCTACTCTCAGTCCTATACTCTTGGCGCTCCTCTTCTCTTTCTTCGAGCGAACGCACTTTCCTCCTCTCTTTCTTCGACCAACAGTAATCCAATTTCCACCGGCGCCCTGTAGGTCAACAGCACCGATGGCGGTCGTTGTTAACCCGGGCCTCGACCGATCCGGTATGGAAGTCATAGGTTTGATTCGCATCTTTGATTTGGGAAAAGTTTTACGCCGGATGCCCTTCCTGACACGACCCTCTGTATTTATCCGGGCTTGGGACCGGCACAATAAGACACATTCATTATTTCACTATTATTATTATTATTATTATTATTATTGTTGTTGTTGTTGTTTTTTGTTGTTGTTCGCTTTGACATTTACAGACATCATAAATCATTTCTCGAAATCCCATGATGAATGTTTGATCTGTCATGTGATTGGCTGATTCAGTGTGATGTCACACTAATGAATTTCAGAGAGGAGCCTGAATGATGCAGGGAGCTGTACAACTATGTGTGTGTGTGTGTGTGTGTGTGTGTGTGTGTGTGTATGTGTGTTAATACATTCGTTGGGAGGAACTACCTGTTGGCCAGGTGAAGGGGCGGAGTCCTGGACCAGGCGGCTGAAGGACGGTGGGTGTGTCCATTAATGTAAACGTGTCTCATTTTTTTTCTAGAATGTGTTTGTGGGCCACTCCTACCCAGAATGCACTGCAGCGTGTCACTAGTGGGTTCATGTTTATCTGGATCCACCTGAACCTCCATCACTTGCTGTCTGAGGACCCTGAAGGAGTGGCTCCACCCACAGACATGTGACTCCACCTGCAGTTGTTTATTCCCGCCCACAATAATTTGAACCCACCCACAGTCATGTAACTCAACCCAGAGTGACAGACAGACAGACAGACAGACAGACAGACAGACAGACAGACAGACAGACAGACAGACAGACAGACAGACAGATAGCAGACAGCTTGTCATGTCATTTTTATTGACATCCTGAACAGATGATGTCATCGTGTCACACGGCTGAGGCTGACCAATCAGAAACAGGTTCAGAAGGTGGTGACTGATGAGGGCGGGGTTGCAGTCAGTTGGGCGGGGTTAGTGAGAAATGGGCGGGGCTGTTTTCAGTGTTTCAGTGTGATCAGCTGATGCTGGCAGAGGTTAGTTTTGTTTGTTTGTGATTGTTTATATTTATGTTAGTGTCATCATGAGGCATTAGCGTTAGCATTAGCGTTAGCATTAGTGTTTAGTTTAGTCAGGGTTAGCAACTGCTGGTTAGTTTGAACATTCCAAACACAAACGTCTCCTGAAGACAGAGCTGCTGTTTGTTTGTTTGTTTGTTTACTGTTCATGTCAGTCAGCTGATTGGTCGAAGCTTCTGTTCCTCCGTAAATATTTATGAGCTGTGAAGTTCAAAGAGTCCTGTGTGAAATATAAACAATCATTTATTCATTTATTTAGGAAACACAGACAGACAGACAGACAGGTGTCCTACCTGGCTGAGCAGCGGCTCCTCCAGGTGGCGCTGTGTCCCACCAGGTGAAGGAACTCCTGAGGTGGAGGCGGAGCGACCCAGTTTACACCTGGATTCTGGAGAAGAAGAAGTTCCAGTCACTTCCATTGAACTATTGATCAATAGGTCGATTGATCCATCGATCAAACAGCTGGTCATCAGCAGCAGGTCCAGGTCTGAGTCCTGAGGCCTGTACCAATAAGGTGGATTACGGCTTAGTGAGATAACTTCAGGCTTCACCCTGGCTTTTCGGATTTTCGGTACCATGAAGGTGGCTGACTTTCTATCGGGCTACGTTGTCGTGGTAACCTATGCTGAACACCTAACCTGCTCCAGAGCAGGATAAGTTCAGGATAAGATCAGCAGGTATAACAGCCCCACCCACTGACCAATCAGAGCTCAGCAGGTATAACAG
This sequence comes from Antennarius striatus, assembly GCF_040054535.1. Taxonomy (NCBI): domain Eukaryota; kingdom Metazoa; phylum Chordata; class Actinopteri; order Lophiiformes; family Antennariidae; genus Antennarius; species Antennarius striatus. The sequence continues at coordinate 26,308,180 of NC_090781.1, read as the reverse complement.
CCCCACCTACTGACCAATCAGAGCTCAGCAGGTATAACAGCCCCACCTACTGACCAATCAGAGCTCAGCAGGTATAACAGCCCCACCTACTGACCAATCAGAGCTCAGCAGGTATAACAGCCCCACCTACTGACCAATCAGAGCTCAGCAGGTATAACAGCCCCACCTACTGACCAATCAGAGCTCAGCAGGTATAACAGCCCCACCTACTGACCAATCAGAGCTCAGCAGGTATAACAGCCCCACCTACTGACCAATCGGTTCTCCTGAAAACGGGCCGTCCGTTCCCTGAGAACCCAGTGGATCTCGGGTCACAGCTTGTGTGCAGAGCGCTCAGGCAGAGAGAATATTTAGGGATGGCTGTAATCCGGTGGGATTGGCTGAACAATGACTGTAGAAAGGTAGAGGTTTTGGGGGGAGGGGTTACATTACATCTGTCAGCTGCTGGAGCCTCACATCAGGAATGGAACGCACCCCAACCCCGCGCTGACAGCCCCACACAGTGTGCATTGACCTGAGGGTCTTTGACACAGTTAATATATTTCTGAGTGATGTTGGTAATTATTATGATGTCCTGGAATCCCTCGTTGGACGGGTTACAAGCAAGACACAGATAGAATGTCATTGATCAATGATTTGTTTCAGTAAATCATGGATTGATTGATTGATTGATTGATTGATTGATTGATTGATTGATTGATTGATTGATTGATTGATTGATTGATCGGTACTTTAATGTATTGTGTTGGCGATGCTGAAAACCTGTGAAGAACACAGTACGTAGAGCTGTTCATAAGGTCACGGGGCTACGATCACATGTCATAACCAAACATGTGGTTCACACACACATGTATGAACACACACATGTTACTGTAGTCAGATACACAAGTGCAGTCATAGTGGGGCAGTAATATTATAATGGCACTAACTTCCTCATTGACGCAGTCGGCCATGTTTTCCCAGAGATCCTTGCTCCGTTTGGCAGCTGCAGCTGTGTTGCTGTTTGCCTGGATTATTGATTTGTATTGATCGTATTTATTAATTATTATTGTTTGCTCCTCCGTTGTGAAATATGCGGCTCGGGCCGGTTTGTTGCATGTTTGTGATTGGTCGCATGCAGCAAACTCCGCCCTTTTTATGTGAGCGTGCACAGATCTAGAGTGGACAAGTCTGGATTGAATTAGTGAGTTGATAGCCGGCTTTATGGGACCGAAAATCTGGAGGGTGGATGTCTGGGTAAGTGAAGCCAGATAAGGAAGAGGAAGCCCGGCTAGGTTAATCCAGCTTTATGGGACAGGACTCAAGTCTGCAAAGCAAAACCAGTAAGACTGGACCAGAACCGGTATGACTGGACCAGAACTGGCAAGATTGGACCAGAACCGGTATGACTGGACCAGAATTGGTTCAGACTGGACCAGAACCGGACTCACCTCCGGACAGCATCATGGTGGGGCTGACGGACGCCCTCCCCATCCTGGACGATCCCGGACTGGACGGCCCGTCTCGGTCCTTGCTGTCGGGGCGGGGCAGGGACCTGGACTCTCCTTCAGAACACAAGAGGCGGATGTGAGACTGCTGACGAAACAGGTCATGTGACCTGAAGGCAGGAGTCCTATGATAGGCTGACCCTCATCATGTGACTCCTGGTTCCTGAACCGCCCAGAGATCTGGACCTTTAAATACCTTAAACCAGCTGTGAAACAGCACTGAAGTAATCCCTAGACTGTACTGATACCATACTGATTCGGTAAGGATGTGGTACTGATCCAGTACTGATGTGGTACTGATCCAGTACTGATGTGGTACTGATCTAGTACTGACGCGGTACTGATCCTATACTAATGCGGTACTGATGCGGTACTAATCCAGTAGTGACATGGTACTGATACGGTACTGATCCGATACGGATGCGGTACTGACGTGGTACTGATGCGGTACCAGGGACCGGTTGCTCACCTTCGCCCTCTCGGCTCCTCCTCCCACTACTTCCTGTCTTCACCACCTGTCTACCTGAGGCAAACAGGATGTGGAGTTCGTCCAATGGGCTGGTGGGAGTCTGTGACCTCATCGACACGTTCTGCATGGAGCTGTGGGTGGAGGAGGAGTTACTGAGTTTAGCCCCGCCCTCCCCAGCTCTGTGTGAGGATGAGGAAGAGGAGGAGGAAGAGCGGGGCATACTTCCTCCTGCCATCAGAGCGTCGTAGGGCGGCGGTCTCTTCAGGCTCAGGGGGGTCAGGGAGCGACCCAAGTTGACCGGAGACGGACATGCCGATTGGCTGCGGGGGTATCCATGGCCACTGTGGGTGGAGCCAGAAGACTTATAATAGTTTGAGGGGAGGGGCGGGGCAGAGGAGCGACCGGAGGACGTGATGGTGGGGGTGGAGGTCAGGTCCCGGTCCCTTTCTTTGTTTTGCGGGTGTTCCACCCCGCCCGCCTTGAGGGACACGTTCTCCATCATCGGCAGCCGGGTCACGTCTAAGGGGGTCAGCGGGGACTCGTCAGAGTTAGGGGAGCACTGGGCGGGGGCTGGGGGGAAGACCAGGAGCGGTGGGCGTGGAGTCAGGAGGTTGGGGAAAGGGGGCGGGATGTCACAGAGAGACCCACGGGCCAACCAGGCCTCGGGATCCATCACGGCGGACTGGGCATCCTGCAGGAAGTCCTCCAGCATGGGGTACTTCATCTCCTCGTACACGGACTCGCTCTGGTCGTCCCCGGCCGGGTCCGAGCCTTTCAGCTCCCCCAGGATGTTCCCCACCATCTCGATATAGACCGGTTCCTCGTCATCCGTGTCTCTGGACGCTGGACTCTGACTCCGGGAGGAACCTTTCTCCATTCGCAATGAAGACTTCCTGTTGCTGTGGCTGTGGATGTAGGAGTCATCGAAGGAGGTGCTGAGCTGCGTGTTGGGGTTCCTCTTAGGTTTTGGTGGGGGCATCTTCCGGTAGTCCTCACCTCGAGCTGCAGACAGACGGACAGAGATGTTAACAGAACCTACAACCACTGCGTTCTGGACTTGGACTAGAGTACTGCGCTCACCTTCGGCCTGGTCCGGTATCTCTTTGGTCTCTGGGGTGTCCCTCTTGGACCCCCCATCCACCGTCTCCTGGCTGCTGCTCAGTTTGGTGTTGGGGTCTCTTTTGGGTTTGGGTGGCGGTTGCTTTCGGTTCTGGTTGGCATCGTCGTCGTCGCCACCGCCCACAGAGTGGAGGGACTGGGACCGGACTGTGAACCCCTTGCTAGGTGGTGGGAGGCGATCCTGAGGTGCCGGCATCGTCATGAAACCCATCCTGAAGTGTTTCCCAGAGTACGCCCCTTCTGCTGCCATGGCAACATCGTCCCCAATCCTGTATGGGCCAATGAGAACACAGGTCAGAACCAGCATATCATCAACCAATCATGTTGCTGTTGCCAACGACAACCAAAGAACGCAAACTGTGAGTCTGAGGAGGCGTCACTGCTTCGGTTCAAATGTGACCAGTACCGAATGTCATGGATTGGGGTTAGGACCCAAATGCAGAACACTCATGAAGAAGCTTTCACTCATATTTTAATCAGTAAAGCAAAAATCCAGAAAACACAGCAAACTAGTCGTGCGGGTACGGGTACAAAACGATCTGGTACAGAACCAAAAGGGAACCCCGCTTAAAAAGCCCCAGGTTAAACAGCTCCACCATGTACAGGTGTTGAGATGAACAACAGGTGTGGCGATGAGGCTCTGCCCACAAGTCCAGCCTCTCCTCCTGCCAAGCCCCAGCGCAGCAGAGCAACATGGCACCAACACTGGACCGTGAACTGATTGGTCAGTAGGTGGGGCTGTTATACCTGCTGAGCTCTGATTGGTCAGTAGGTGGGGCTGTTATACCTGCTGAGCTCTGATTGGTCAGTAGGTGGGGCTGTTATACCTGCTGAGCTCTGATTGGTCAGTAGGTGGGGCTGTTATACCTGCTGAGCTCTGATTGGTCAGTAGGTGGGGCTGTTATACCTGCTGATCTTATCCTGAATTTATCCTGCTCCGGAGCAGGTTAGGTGTTCAGCATAGGTTACCACGACAACGTAGCCTGATAGAAAGTCATCCACCTTCACGGTACCGAAAAGCCAGGGTTAAGTCTGAAGTTATCTGGCTGAGCTGTAATCCAGCTTTATGGTACAGGCCTCTGGTTTGTTTCTTACCTCTTGATGGCGTCTTCCTGTCGCCTCTTCTTCTGGTGCTTCTCCTGCAGGTAGGTCCAGTTGTTCTGGTTGCGAATGCGGTCGCTCTCGCGGGCAATGTCGGAGGCGTTCTGGATCACCAGGCCGTCGTACGTCCGGAGGCCGCTGTCCTCCACGTACTGAAAGAACCTCCTGAAGGACGACGCCTCCTCCCGAGACGTCATGGCTCCCCTCGCACCTGAGAGACAGATAGAGGTGATGATGTCAGGCTGAGGGGGGATGTCAGGTTGGGTCACATGACTCCTGTGGTGAAGATGGAACGTGCTCATATTGGCTTGTTGTGGAAACGCTGTGGAAACTTTTAGCTGATCTTTAGGATAAGTGTTAGCTCACTTAGCTAAGACACAGAAGGTTAATGCTAAGCTAATGCTAAGCAGATGGTGATGATGATATGTGGGGGTTGGACATCACCAGAAGAAGAGGAGGAGCTTGAAGTTGGGGGTGGAACAACCTGATGAACAATACGTTTGATTCCAGTGACGCTGATCCTCACGTTTGTTTACAGCTGAACGATTATTATGGTCTGTGTGAGGGTGTGTTTAGACCCCCCCCATAGTGAAGTCCTCTAGCCCCCCTCCCCCGCCATATTTCCTGCCTCCATCCCTCCGTCGACGTGGCTCCCCTCCCCCACCGCTCCATCTCTCAGTGTCCTTCTAAAAATGGAACAGCGAGTCAGCTGGTGGTATCCTAGCAACAGCAGCATCTCTCTGAGGAGCATGATGTCATGCTTCCTGTCCATGAGTGAGGAAGAGGAGAGGATGAGGAGAGGATTAGGAGATAGTGGACCCCCAGGGAGAAGAAAATAAAGCCCCGTCTTCCTGTTAGCAACCAACTGTTCTCCTCTGCAGCTCCTCCACATTTATTCACATTCATAGACACATATATACATATACTGTATACACATGTATATACATATATACACACGTATATACACATATATACATGTATACGCACGTATATACATATTATTATTATTCTTTTCCTTTCGGCTTTTCCCTTCAGGGTCTCCACAGCCAATCAGAGTCCTCCATCTAACCCTGTCTTCTCATCCTCTTCTCTCACACCAACTACCTTCATGTCCTCTTTCACTACATCCATAAACCTCCTCTTTGGTCTTCCTCTAGGCTTCCTGCCTGGCAGTTCAGAACTCAGCATCCTTCTACCAATATATTCACTATCTCTCCTCTGGACATGTCCAAACCATCTCAGTCTGGCCTCTCTGACTTTATCTCCAGAACCTCTAACATGTGCTGTCCCTCTGATGTACTCATTCCTGATCCTATCCATCCTGGTCACTCCCAGAGAGAACCTCAGCATCTTCATCTCTGCTACCTCCAGCTCTGTCTCCTGTCTTTTCCTCAGGGACACTGTCTCTAGACCAAACAACATCGCTGGTCTCACCACAGTTTTGTACACCTTTCCTTTCATTTTAGCTGAAACTCTTCTATCACACATCACACCTGACACTTTCCTCCACCCGTTCCATCCTGCCTGGACACGCTTCTTCACCTCTTTTCCACACTCTCCATTGCTCTGGACTGTTGAGCCTAAGTACTTCAAATCCTCCCCCTTCTTGATCTCTTCTCCCTCTAACCTCACTCTTCCACTTGGGTCCCTCTCATTCACACACATGTACTCTGTCTTACTGCGGCTAACCTTCATTCCTCTCCTTTCCAGGACAAACCTCCACCTCTCTAGCTTCTCCTCCACCTGTTCCCTGCTCTCACTGCAGATCACAATGTCATCTGCAAACACCATAGTCCATGGAGATTCCTGTCTAACCTGGTCTGTCAGCCTGTCCATCACCATAGCAACAAGAAGGGGCTCAGAGCTGATCCCTGATGCAGTCCCACCTCCACCTTGAACTCCTCTGTCACATCTACACACACCTCACCACTGTCTTACAGTCCTCATACATGTCCTGCACCGCTCTAACATACTTCTCTGCCACTCCAGACTTCCTCATACAATACCACAGTTCCTCTCTGGACACCCTGTCATCAGCTTTCTCCAGATCTACAAAAACACAATGCAGCTCCCTCTGGCCTTCTCTGTACTTCTCTATCAACATCCTCAAAGCAAATACTGCATCTGTAGTACTCTTTTTTGGCATGAAACCATACTGCTGCTCACAAATGTTCACTTCTGCCCTTAGTCTAGCTTCCACTACTCTCTCCCATAACTTCATTGTATGGCTCACACACGTATACACATATAAACATTTGTATATACAGTACATATTAACACATGTATTTACACATATATACATGTATATACATATATACACACATTTATACACACATCTATACACACATATATACATATATACAGCATGTTTATATATGTATACATACATGTACTGTATATATAAACTTGATGGAAACTTGTGAGTTTCCCAGTTTGGGATCATTAAAATATATCTAATCTAATCTAATCTAATCTAATCTAATCTAATTGCAGAAGACAACACTAGAGGCAAACTCAAATCCAACAGACAAGAAGATCAGAACTGAGGAGGTTGACATACCAGAGAGAAAAACAGGTGATATCCAGGAAAACTACAGGACCCTAGGTATCCACAAGACCCTGGGCACCCACAGGAACCTGGGTATCCACAAGACCCTGGGCATCCACAGGAACCTGGATATCCACAAGACCCTGGGTATCCACAAGACCTTGGGTATCCACAAGAACCACGGTATCCACAAGACCCTGGATATCCACAAGAACGTGGGTATCCACAAGAACCTGGGTATCCACAAGAACCTTGGTATCCACAAGACCCTGGGTATCCACAGGAACCTGGATATCCACAAGATACCTGGGTATCCACAAGAACCTGGGTATCCACAAGAACCTTGGTATCCACAAGACCCTGGGTATCCACAGGAACCTGGGTATCCACAAGACCCTGGGTATCCACAAGAACCAGGGTATCCACAAGACCCTGGGTATCCACAGGAACCTGGATATCCACAAGACCCTGGGTATCCACAGGAACCTGGGTAACCACGAGACCGTGGGTATCCACAAGAACCAGGGTATTCACAAGAACCTGGGTATCCAAGAGTACCTGGGTATCCTTAAGTACCTGGGTATCCACAAGTACCTGGGTATCGACAAGTTCCTGGGTATCCACCAGTACCTGGGTATCCACAAGAACCTGGGTATCCACAAGAACCTGAGTATCCACAAGAACCTGGGTAATCAAGAATACCAAGAGTACCTGGGTATCCACAAGTACCTTGGTATCCAAGAGTACCTGGGTATCCAGAAGTACCTGGGTATCCACTAGTACCTGCATATCCCACAGGTTCATGGAAGCCTGGAAGAGGGCACAAGGGAGTCGACCACAACCAAACACCTCCAGAGAGTCCTGAAGAGTCAGCTGATTGGTAAGAACGAGGTCCGAGCCATCAGGGGGTACGTCAGTGAGATTATGATAGTGATACTAGTCAGATTATGACAGTAATACTAGACAGATGATAGTATTACTAGTCAGATTATGACAGTATTACTAGACAGATTATGATAGTAATGCTAGACAGATCATGTAATACTAGTCAAATTATGATAGTAATACTAGTCAGATTGGGTGGTATAACGTGAGTTCCTACAGGTGACCAGAGTTGGAGGCGGGGTCAGGTCAGACTTATATCAGCATTATCACTGATGTAATTATTAGCCGTTAGCCATTAGTTTCTGATTAGCTCCAGAATGAGGTCGGTAAAGACTCTATGTCTGATCGGTAAACATGACTCGTCATCTCGACCTCGGTGACCTCCAACGGCGTTCCATCTGTACCGATCAGCTGTTTGGTTGGGTTAGGTAACCAGTTGGTTCGTTGGTTAGCCGGTTAGCTGTTTAGTTGGTTAGCTGGTTAGTTGGTTAGCTGTTTAGTTGGTTGGTTAGCTGGTTAGTTGGTTGGTTAACTGGTTAGTTGGTAAGGTATGTAGGTATGTAAAGGTCTTGATTTTTTCATTATGCAGATGTACAACAAAATTGTGAGGTCACATGTAGAGTTGTTCCAGATTACTGCACCCTGGGGGCGCCGCCACCACATGACCCAATCCTTAGAAGCATGTTTTTCCTGATAATGGAGGGAAACTAGAACCTGGAAAAAATCCATTCAGACACCGAGAGAACACGCTAACTCTACACAGAAAGGCCGTGTTGGGAATGCTGGGGTTTGAACACATGACCTTCTTGCTGTGAGGCAGCAGTGCTAACCACTGCACCACCATGCCACCTAGTTGGTTAGTAAATGAGCTGGATAGTTGGTTAGTTGGTTAGCTGGTTAGTTGATAGTTGTTAGTTGGTTAGCTAGTTAATTGGTTAGCTGTTGGTTTGTTTGTTTGTTAGCTGGTTAGTTGGTTAGTTAGTTAGTTGGTTACCTGTTTAGTTGATTGTTAGTTGGTTAGCTGGTTAGTTAGTTGGTGAGCTGATTAGTTGGTTAGCTGGTTAGTTGGTTAACTGGTTAGTTGGTTTGCTGGTTAGTTGGTCTGTTGCTACTTTGATTGGTTGCTAAACCAGGTTTGACCAGACGTTTTTATCCACTATAATATTCAACACATTCCAGATGATTAGTTTCATTATAATCAGTTAACCCTTCATAAACTGGGTTTGTCTACCTGTTTAAATCGCCATGGTTACAGCCTGATTGGATCTGTTTCCTGTCTGGTTGGCTCAGACAGAACCACCAGTGACTAATAATCAATAACACTGATTGACTGATCAACAGCTGATTCACCAAAAGCCCAGTGTGTTCATGAGTCCTTTCAAAATAAAGGCATACTTTCCAGTAAAGGTAATGAGATTATAACCTGTAACTTTATTGTGTCTGATCCAAGATGTCGGCGGCATTGGAGTCAGATGTTGCTGCTTTTCCCTGGCGTGAAGACACCAGACATTTTTGAACAACCTTTATTGACACGGTGAGCGACATCAGCGACAAACAGAGGAACGATTTCCACCGGCAGAAATAAAAACGCTTGAGTCAAAGAATAAAAGATCAAATCAATGAAAGGAGACGAGACTCACCAGCAAGGACTCAAACTCCCTCCATCCCTCCTCGACTGCCTCCTTCTGTGTCTCCTTCTGTGCCTCCTTTCCCTCCTCCTTTCCCTCCTTCTTTTCCTCCTCCTTCTGTCCGTTCAGAATCAAAGATGGAGTGATGAAGCTTCCTCCGTCCTCTCAGCTCTGCAGCTCAGGAAGCAGCGGCTCGATGCCTCCGGTGGTGAATCCACGTCCACCCGTCAACACCTCCGTCCCTCCATCCTGTCGTCACACACCCTCACAGCTGTAGAACACACACACACACACACACACACACACACACACACACACACACACACACACACACACACACACACACACACACACACACACACACACACACACACACACACACACACACACCGTCAGCCACACACACGCACATCCCCAACAACCGTCGCCACAAGAAACGAGAGGCTGAAACCACGGTAACCTGACAGCATCCTAACCGGCTGACTCCGCCCCCTGCTGCTGGCAGAGGGAGGGGGGGTGGCAGAGGTGGAAGGTGAGAGGAGGAGCAAGACATGGGGGTGGGGCTTGATGGGGAGGGGAGGGGTCACTAGAGTTAGCTTGATGTTCAAACAGCTAGTGTTAGCCTGACCTTCAGAGCTAGTGTTAGCCTGATCTTCAATCAGAGCTAGTGTTAGCCTGATCTTCAATCAGAGCTAGTGTTAGCCTGGTCTTCAATCAGAGCTAGTGTTAGCCTGGTCTTCAATCAGAGCTAGTGTTAGCCTAATCTTCAATCAGAGCTAGTGTTAGCCTGGTCTTCGATCAGAGCTAGTGTTAGCCTGGTCTTCAATCAGAGCTAGTGTTAGCCTAATCTTTGATCAGAGCTAGTGTTAGCCTGGTCTTCAATCAGAGCTAGTGTTAGCCTAATCTTCAATCAGAGCTAGTGTTAGCCTGGTCTTCAATCAGAGCTAGTGTTAGCCTGGTCTTCAATCAGAGCTAGTGTTAGCCTGGTCTTCAATCAGAGCTAGTGTTAGCCTGGTCTTCAATCAGAGCTAGTGTTAGCGTGATCTTTGATCAGAGCTAGTGTTAGCCTGGTCTTCAATCAGAGCTAGTGTTAGCCTGGTCTTCAATCAGAGCTAGTGTTAGCCTGATCTTCAATCAGAGCTAGTGTTAGCCTGGTCTTCAATCAGAGCTAGTGTTAGCCTGGTCTTCAATCAGAGCTAGTGTTAGCCTGGTCTTCAATCAGAGCTAGTGTTAGCCTGGTCTTCAATCAGAGCTAGTGTTAGCCTGGTCTTCAATCAGAGCTAGTGTTAGCCTGGTCTTCAATCAGAGCTAGTGTTAGCCTGGTCTTCAATCAGAGCTAGTGTTAGCCTAATCTTCAATCAGAGCTAGTGTTAGCCTGGTCTTCAATCAGAGCTAGTGTTAGCCTGGTCTTCAATCAGAGCTAGTGTTAGCCTGGTCTTCAATCAGAGCTAGTGTTAGCCTGGTCTTCGATCAGAGCTAGTGTTAGCCTGGTCTTCAATCAGAGCTAGTGTTAGCCTGGTCTTCAATCAGAGCTAGTGTTAGCCTGGTCTTCAATCAGAGCTAGTGTTAGCCTGGTCTTCAATCAGAAACTCCTCTCCCCCTCCTCCGCTCCTCTTCCTCTTCTTCCTCCTCTTCTTCCTCCTCCTCTTCCTCCTTCTCTTCCCCTTCCCTCTCCTCCTCCCTCCTTGTACATCAGTGCTTGTCCTGCTTTTATCCAATCACCACCGCCGCTGTGGTCACGTGACCAGCCGTCGGCCCTGCTCTGATTACATAATTTCAGGTCAGGTTGAAGGAAATGTTTCTGAGACATTAAAGATCAGAATTAAAATGGATTCTTCTGCTTCTAATAATAGAATGACTGGACTCCATTAGTGACTGGAGACACGCTGTTACTGATGAAGGTGAAGAAGATGATGATGATGGTGATGATGATGATGATGATGATGATGATGATGATGATGAGGTGTTCACGTTCAGAACAACGGAACAAACGTTAACGGTTTAACCGTTAATGAACGTCAAACATCCAGCAGACCCCCATCCCGTCACCTCGGGGCTGCCCACTGCGCATGCGCCCGGTTCTGCAGCAGTGCGTGTGTCAGTGCGTGTGTGGGACCGAGCTCCCGCTAATCTACCGGATCTGTTTAACGCGCACATTGGCCGGCTTCGCGTTGATTAGCCCGGTTCCGGTAAGTCCAACATGTCGTCCGTCCCTCAGGAGGAAGACCAGGAGGTGAAGGAGGAGAAGCAGGAGGTGAAGGAGGAGAAGCAGGAGGTGAAGGAGGAGAAGCAGGAGGTGAAGGAGGAGAAGAAGGAGGAGGAGAAGCAGGAGGTGAAGGAGGAGAAGCAGGAGGTGAAGGAGGAGAAGAAGGAGGAGGTGAAGCAGGAGGTGAAGGAGGAGGTGAAGGAGAAGAAGGGGGAGGAGAAGGAGTCCTGGACGGATTTCATCTACAACCGGAGGACCGGGGAGTTCATGGGCCGGACCGCCACCAGCTGGGGTGAGACGCACCACCGTGTCTATCCGTCACGTGAGGGGGGAGGGGGGTACCCGGTCCCGGTCAGACCCGGTCCCGGTAGGACTCAGTTCCGGTAGATAGGACCCGGACTGCGGCTGGTTGTTTTTCCGCGGGTCGGACCGAACCGGGACACCGTCAGTGTGAACGACACCGCGGGTTCCGGGTCTGATGCGGATTCTGTTCGGTGTGAACCGATCAGGTTTAAACAATCAGTGGACCTGACAGTAACCGGAGAGTTCCCGGTTCAGGGTCCGTTCTGTGTGCTGATTGGCTGATCATTATGACCTGTGACGGGATGGGGACCAGCTGGAGGATGAAGATGGTGGTGATGATGGTGGTGATGATGGTGGTGGTGATGATGATGGTGGTGATGATGGTGGTGGTGATGATGGTGGTGATGATGGTGATGATGATGATGATGGTGATGATGGTGATGATGATGATGGTGGTGATGATGGTGGTGGTGATGATGGTGGTGATGATGGTGGTGGTGATGATGATGATGGTGATGATGGTGATGATGATGATGGTGATGATGAAGGAGATGATGATGATGATGGTGATGATGATGATGGTGATGATGATGATGATGGTGATGATGATGGTGATGATGATGGTGATGATGATGATGGTGATGATGGTGATGATGGTGATGATGATGATGGTGATGATGGTGATGATGATGATGATGGTGATGATGATGATGATGGTGATGATGGTGATGATGATGGTGATGATGATGATGGTGATGATGGTGATGATGGTGATGATGATGATGGTGATGATGATGATGGTGATGATGAAGGAGATGATGATGATGATGGTGATGATGATGATGGTGATGATGATGATGATGGTGATGATGATAATGATGATGGTGATGGTGATGATGGTGATGATGATGAGGATGATGAGGATGGTGATGATGATGATGATGATGATGATGATGAGGATGATGGTGATGATGGTGATCATGTGTGTTGAGGCTAATGCTAGTGCAACTGCTAATCCAAGGGGGGTTGATAGCCCGTCTTGAACCAATCAAATGTGTCCTCTGTCGTGACACCATGATGTGATGACATCACATTGTGATGACATCATCCCCGTCACATGATCTGTCCCCTCAACTTAAACCCGTTTCATTTTGCATTAGCTGCTAACTGCTAGCCAGGCAGCTAATTGCTGAAATGTCGCTGGATCTGCCTTTCCTGGTGGGGGCTGCTGGTTTTTCCCAGCATGCTGTGGGTGCATAGACGAAGCGGGCGATCTGATTGGAGGCTGGCCTCCTGTTCCCCCCCCCCTCAGGGCTGGTGCTGCTGTTCTACCTGCTGTTCTACGGCTTCCTGGCGGGGATGTTCACCCTCACCATGTGGGTCATGCTGCAGACGCTGGACGAGAACGTGCCGCGCTACCAGGACCGCGTGTCCAACCCGGGTCAGTTTCCCGCCACACGCATCCCACTTCCTGTTCACCTGCACCCGATGGTCACGGGTCACTTCCTGTGTCGGTTGCAGGTCTGGTGATCCGACCTCATGCTGCTGAAATCTCCTTCAACCGTAGTGACCCGGCCAACTACGACCCGTACGTGCAGCAGATGCACCAACTCCTGCACAGTGAGTACCAGGCCACGCCCCCGGGCCACGCCCCCGGGCCACGCCCTGCCAGCAGGCGGACAGTCTTGTTGTGAAAAGGTGACGCCTGACCCTGCGTTCTTCCTGCAGGCTACAACGACAGCCTCCAGGAGAGCAACGAGCTGTGTTTGGTGGGCGTGTACACGGAGCAGGATAACCACACCCACAAGAGGGCGTGTCAGTTCAAGCGCAGCACGCTGCGCCAGTGCTCCGGCCTGCCTGACGCCAGCTTCGGATACGCCCAGGGGACGCCGTGCATCCTGGTCAAGATGAACCGGGTCGGTATAACCGTTCACTGGTTCCAGGTTCAGGAAGGAGGGCGGGGCTGAGTTAGCCGCGGTTTGGAGCCGATAATGAATCCATCCTGGTGTCTCTGCAGGTCATCGGACTGAAGCCACAAGGAGAACCCTACATCAGCTGCACTGCCAAGGTAACACCCACCTCACCAAGCCCCGCCCCCACACCACCTGCCTGTCACCAACATGGCCCCTCATCCTTCAACAGCACACTTCAGGCACTGCTGAAGGAAACAGAAACATTTGTGTTTGTGTGTTGTTGGTTTCTGGGGGTCTCATGAACCTGATGTTCTCATTGGTCCTCAGAGGGACCGCCCCCTCCAGATGCTCTACTTCCCCCCCGAGGGACGCCTGGACAGGATGTACTTCCCCTACTATGGCAAGAACGCTCACGTGAGTCCCTGGTTGTTATTATTATTATTATTATTGTTGTTATTGTTATTGTTATTGTTATTGTTATTGTTATTGTTATTGTTATTGTTATTGTTATTGTTATTGTTGTTATTGTTATTATTGTTGTGGGCCCAGTGATGTGCTGGCATCTCATTTGGGGTGTACCCTGTGTCTTGCTCATAGCAGCATGGGATAGGTTCCAGCGGACTGTAGGTCCGAAGGAGGATCAAGAAGATGAATGAATGAATGCATGAATGAGTGAATGAATGAGTGAATGAATGAAAGAATGAATGAGTTAATGATGAACGAACTAATCAACGAATAAGTGAGTGTGTGAATGAATGAGTGAATGAATGAATGAGTGAGTGAATGAATGAGTGAATAAATGAATGAGTGAATGAATAAATGAATGAGTGAGTGAATGAATGAACAAATGAATGATTAAATGAATGAACGAATGAATGAATGTGTTAATGAATGAACAAACTAATCAACGAATAAGTGAGTGAATCAATGAGTGAGTGAATGAATGAGTGAATGAATGAATGGGTGAATGAATGACTGAATGAATGAGTGAATGAATGAACGAATGAATGAGTGAGTGAATGAGTGAATGGATGGATGAGTGAATGAATGAGTTAGTGAATGAATGAACGAATGAGTGAATGAATGAACAAATGAATGAGTGAGTGAATGAATGGATGAGTGAATGAACAAATGAATGAGTGAGTGAATGAATGGATGAGTGAATGAATGGATGGATGAGTGAATGAATGAGTTAGTGAATGAATGAACGAATGAGTGAATGAATGAACAAATGAATGAGTGAGTGAATGAATGGATGAGTGAATGAACAAATGAATGAGTGAGTGAATGAATGGATGAGTGAATGAATGGATGGATGAGTGAATGAATGAGTTAGTGAATGAATGAACGAATGAGTGAATGAATGAACAAATGAATGAGTGAGTGAATGAATGAATGGATGAGTGAATGAATGAGTGAGTGAACAAGTGAATGAATGAACGAATGAGTGAATGAATGAACAAAGGAATGAATAAATGAGTGAGTGAATGAATGAATGAGCAGTGAATCTCTCTCTCCACGCTAACCCCGTCTCTCGCCCCTCACAGCCGGACTACGTCCAGCCGCTGGTTGCCGTGCAGCTGTTGCTAAGGAAGGAGGACTACAACGTGGAGCAGACGGTTGAGTGTAAACTGGAGGGGTCACACCTGCGTAACGACGACGACCGGGACAAGAACATGGGTCGTGTCACATTCAGGGTCAAAGTTTTGGAATAACTGGATGCTGTTACCATGGATACCACAAACTTATTTAGAGCTGGAGATAAGCCTCTGGCTCTGGACCATTTTATGCCAGACCTGATCTAAACCCGGATCTGAATCTGGTTCACCCTGTTCAAGACCAAACTAGACCTGGACCACTACCGGAACACATATGACCTGGTACTGGTCCAGACCCGTTGGTCCAGACCCGTTGGTCCGGATCAGCCGGTCTGCGTGTTGTCCTGGTGGTCCAGATCTGATGGAACCGGTTCAGATGGTGGGAACAGATCAGGTGGAAGCATGTGAGCCACGGCACCATGACGTGTTTATCTGTACATACTGTAGTGATGTAACGCCAGCAGTCACATGACCCCAGTCACATGACCCCAGTCACATGACCCCAGTCACATGACTCCAGTCACATGACTCCAGTCACATGACTCCAGTCACATGACTCCAGTTGCATGACCCCAGTCACACGACCCCAGTCACACGACCCCAGTCACATGACCCGTCACACGACCCCAGCAGCGCGATGGAGCAACACCACAGAAACCACTTCACACACCGTCTCCATGCCAACGATGGACTGTTCACATCCACCGGATCCCAACCCTCTAGAACCGATCCGGATCTGTTTCTAGACCTGATAGAGCTGCTAATGCTGTTAGCGTGTTTCCAGCTGTTAGCATGCAGCAGATCCTGGACAGACCACCTGATGCGACTCTGGAGGGGACAGCGCCCTCTAGAGGATACAGACTGTAAAGCCAGTCGCTGTCCCGGTGCTCCGCCTGCTGGGACCCCCCCTGCCCCCCCAGGGACCTTCTGACTGTAGGAGTTGTGTATTTGTTCCACTGGACCGTGGTAGAACGTGATTCGTCGGGTAGAACCAATCAGTGAAGCCGTTTCCTCGTCAGGTCGGTGTTTGTTAGTGCTTCTGTTACCAATAAAGAATCTCTGTCCGTATTTATTAAAGGGCCTCTTTGTGCCCTTTGAGCGCTTGTTTCTGTTCCTGTTGGAGGGGGCGTGGCCTTTGTCATCAGGTACCTTCCTCTGGTCTGAGTGGGAGTTCCATTCTCCTGTATTTTGTTTATGTCTTGAACGTATCACCACTGTTCACACCTGGCCTGATTGCGTTAAGGTGGTGGGTGTGGCTTCAGGGAGGCACGCCTACTGAGAAGGAACCACACCTTCTGCTGCTTCAGGTGTGGTGTGTCCGTGTTTGTTTACACCAGCATGAGGTCAGTCAGCTGTCGGTGAGACGCTCAGAGTGACGTGTGTGTGTGTGTGTGTGTGTGTGTGTGTGTGTGTGTGTGTGTGTGAGTGTGAGTGTGTGTGAGTGTGAGTGTGTCTGTGTACGGTGTGTGTGTGTGTGTGTCTGTACGATGTGTACGGTGTGTGAGTGTGTGTGTGTACGGTGTGCGTGTGTCTGTGTACGGTGTGTGTGTGTGTCTGTGTACGGTGTGTGTGTGTGTGTGTGTCTGTACGATGTGTACGGTGTGTGTTTGTTTGTGTGTGAGTGTGTGTGTACGGTGTGTGTGTGTGTGTGTCTGTACGATGTGTACGGTGTGTGTGTGTGTGTACGGTGTGTGAGTGTGTGTGTGAGTGTACGGTGTGAGTGTGTGTGTGTCTGTACGATGTGTACGGTGTGTGTTTGTTTGTGTGTGAGTGTGTGTGTACGGTGTGTGTGTGTGTGTGTGTGTGTCTGTACGATGTGTACGGTGTGTGTGTGTGTGTACGGTGTGTGAGTGTGTGTGTGAGTGTACGGTGTGAGTGTGTGTGTGTGTGTGTACGGTGTGTGTGTGTGTGTGTAAGATGTATGTGTGTGTCTGCGTGTGTGTGTGTGTCTGTACGATGTGTACGGTGTCTGTTTGTGTGTGTGTGTGTGTGTGTGTATACGGTGTGTGTGTGTACGGTGTGTGTGAGTGTGTGTGTGTGTGTACAGTGTGTGTGTGTGTGTGTGTGTAAGATGTATGTGTGTGTCTGCGTGTGTGTGTGTGTCTGTACGATGTGTACGGTGTCTGTTTGTGTGTGTGTGTGTATACGGTGTGTGTGTATACGGTGTGTGTGTATACGGTGTGTGTGTGTACGGTGTGTGTGAGTGTGTGTGTGTGTGTGTGTGTACGGTGTGTGTGTGTACGGTGTGTGTGTGTACGGTGTGTGTGTGTACGGTGTGTGTGTGTTTATTACTAATAGTAATATTTTGTCACGTGTCACAGGGTTAATCAGTTAAAGTTACCAGGAGGAAGCTCCACCCACAGTCCACTACCTGACATCGATGCTACGCTAACGATGCTAGTGACGAAGGCTAGAGAACATCAGGTCAACTACTCATCCTAGAATTACTACTGGTAACCAGTCAGACCCATCCAGTCGATCTCAGCACCACTGATCAGCTTGTCTCTGCTTGTCTACTGCCATCTAGTGGTCAGCAGACCCAGAAGCAGAGCAGGTTGAACTGGAACCTCCTTAAGTCAGGGTTAGGGGTTAGGGTTTAGGGTCAGGGTCAGGGTTAGGGTTAGAGTTAGAGTTAGAGTTAGGGTTAGGGTTAGAGTTTGGTTTAAGGTTAGGTTTAGGGTTAGGTTAGGGTTAGAGTTAAGATTAGGGTTAGAGTTAGGGTTAGAATTAGAGTTAGGGTTAGGGTTAGGGTAGTGTTCCCCACCTGATTGGACGTCTGCTGGGTTAGGGTTAGGGTAGGGTTAAGGTTAGGGTTAGGGTTGGGGTTGGGGTTAGGGTTGGGGTTAGGGTAGGGTTAAGGTTAGGGTTAGGGTAGGGTTAAGGTTAGGGTTAGGGTTAGGGTTAGGGTTAGGGTTGGGGTTAGGGTAGGGTTATGGTTAGGGTTGGGGTTAGGGTAGGGTTAAGGTTAGGGTTAGGGTAGGGTTAAGGTTAGGGTTAGGGTTAGGGTTAGGGTTGGGGTTAGGGTAGGGTTAAGGTTAGGGTTAGGGTTAGGGTTAGGGTTGGGGTTAGGGTAGGGTTAAGGTTAGGGTTAGGGTAGGGTTAAGGTTAGGGTTAGGGTTAGGGTTAGGGTTGGGGTTAGGGTAGGGTTAAGGTTAGGGTTAGGGTTAGGGTTGGGGTTAGGGTAGGGTTAAGGTTAGGGTTAGGGTTAGGGTTAGGGTTAGGGTTGGGGTTAGGGTAGGGTTAAGGTTAGGGTTAGGGTTAGGGTTGGGGTTAGGGTAGGGTTAAGGTTAGGGTTAGGGTTAGGGTTGGGGTTAGGGTAGGGTTAAGGTTAGGGTTAGGGTTAGGGTTAGGGTTAGGGTTAGGGTTGTGTTCCCCACCTGATTGGACGTCTGCTGGCAGCCAACCAGCAGTTTGGTTTAAGGTTAGGTTTAGGGTTAGGTTAGGGTTAGAGTTAAGATTAGGGTTAGAGTTAGGGTTAGAATTAGAGTTAGGGTTAGGGTTAGGGTTGTGTTCCCCACCTGATTG
The DNA here is from genome assembly GCF_040054535.1 of Antennarius striatus. Taxonomy (NCBI): domain Eukaryota; kingdom Metazoa; phylum Chordata; class Actinopteri; order Lophiiformes; family Antennariidae; genus Antennarius; species Antennarius striatus. The sequence goes on along the minus strand of NC_090781.1, from coordinate 26,289,398 downwards.
GACGTCTGCTGGGTTAGGGTTAGGGTAGGGTTAAGGTTAGGGTTAGGGTTGGGGTTGGGGTTAGGGTTGGGGTTAGGGTAGGGTTAAGGTTAGGGTTAGGGTAGGGTTAAGGTTAGGGTTAGGGTTAGGGTTAGGGTTAGGGTTGGGGTTAGGGTAGGGTTATGGTTAGGGTTGGGGTTAGGGTAGGGTTAAGGTTAGGGTTAGGGTAGGGTTAAGGTTAGGGTTAGGGTTAGGGTTAGGGTTGGGGTTAGGGTAGGGTTAAGGTTAGGGTTAGGGTTAGGGTTAGGGTTGGGGTTAGGGTAGGGTTAAGGTTAGGGTTAGGGTAGGGTTAAGGTTAGGGTTAGGGTTAGGGTTAGGGTTGGGGTTAGGGTAGGGTTAAGGTTAGGGTTAGGGTTAGGGTTGGGGTTAGGGTAGGGTTAAGGTTAGGGTTAGGGTTAGGGTTAGGGTTAGGGTTAGGGTTGGGGTTAGGGTAGGGTTAAGGTTAGGGTTAGGGTTAGGGTTGGGGTTAGGGTAGGGTTAAGGTTAGGGTTAGGGTTAGGGTTGGGGTTAGGGTAGGGTTAAGGTTAGGGTTAGGGTTAGGGTTAGGGTTAGGGTTAGGGTTGTGTTCCCCACCTGATTGGACGTCTGCTGGCAGCCAACCAGCAGCTGGTTAGCCTCCTGACTTCCGCTAGCGTTCCTCTGGTATTGATCGTGTTTCTGCCTCATCTTCTGAAGCCGGTTGGTCTCCTGCTCTCCATGGTAACACGTCCAGCCTCTCGTCTCATAACCCTACCCTCACCCCCCTCCCCTGTGGTCCCTCCCTCTCCACTCCCCCTCAGTCTCCGGCTAATGCTGCACCTGCTACTGACGGCGAGATGTTCCCCCCAGCCTCTAAAGGAGCTGCAGGAGAAACGAGGTAAGGTGCTCTCCCTGTAGAGGGGGGGTCTTCCTGGGGGGGTCTTCTTAAACTTGAGGGAAATATTGTTTTTTGTGCCGCGTGGAGCCAGTGGGGCTGGGGGGTCTGCTGATGCTCTACTCTGTGACGGTTCAGGACACCATGTTGGCAGCATTGGATTGTGGGGGGGAGGAGGGAGCGGGGGCAGGAAGTTATTTCTGCTCGTGTGAGTGGGCGGGTAACGACTACACCAATGCTGGGGGGGGGTGTTAAAGGCTGTCCACACAGTTCAGAGTGTCAGAGGAGAATGTTTGGTGGTCCCGTCATCAGACGAAGATGAAGAGGAGGGACTGCGTGTTAGCTAACAGCTACATGTTCACTGTGTGAACCTGGACTGTTTCACTGTGTGAACCTGGACTGTTTGTATGCTAACGAATGCTAGTGGCTAGGTTAATGGAGTTCAGCACCTCCTCTGGTTTTAAATTCTTCTGACATTTTCTGGATGTTTTTGGTGGAGGTCCAGATCCAGATGTCGACCCGGTGGATGGGTTAGGGTTAGGGGGTTAGGGTTAGGGGGGTTAGGGTTGGGGGGGTTAGGGTTGGGGTTAGGGTTAGGGGGTTAGGGTTAGGGTTAGGGGTTAGGGGGTTAGGGTTAGGGGGGTTAGGGTTAGGGGTTAGGGGTTAGGGTTAGGGGGTTAGGGTTAGGGGGGTTAGGGTTGGGGTTAGGGGGTTAGGGTTGGGGTTAGGGGGTTAGGGTTAGGGTTAGGGGTTAGGGGTTAGGGTTAGGGTTAGGGGGTTAGGGTTAGGGGGGTTAGGGTTAGGGTTAGGGTTAGGGGGTTAGGGTTAGGGGTTAGGGGTTAGGGTTAGGGGTTAGGGTTAGGGGTTAGGGGGTTAGGGTTAGGGGGGTTAGGGTTAGGGGGTTAGGGTTAGGGTTAGGGGTTAGGGGTTAGGGTTAGGGGGTTAGGGTTAGGGGGGTTAGGGTTGGGGTTAGGGGGTTAGGGTTGGGGTTAGGGGGTTAGGGTTAGGGTTAGGGGTTAGGGGTTAGGGTTAGGGTTAGGGGGTTAGGGTTAGGGGGGTTAGGGTTAGGGTTAGGGTTAGGGGGTTAGGGTTAGGGGTTAGGGGTTAGGGTTAGGGTTAGGGGGTTAGGGTTAGGGGGGTTAGGGTTGGGGTTAGGGGGTTAGGGTTAGGGTTAGGGGTTAGGGGTTAGGGGTTAGGGGTTAAGGGTTAGGGTTAGGGTTAGGGTATGGGTTAGTTAAGGTTCAGATTATGGTTACAGTTCAGATTAGGGTTGATTAGGGTTCAAATTAGGGTTAGTTAGGGTTGACTAATTAACTTCAGGATGCTATAGACATGCTAATGTTAGCATACAGCCTCTGACGGATCTGATGGATCCAACTGAAAGGTGTGTGAACACCCACCCCCCCACAAAGGGGGCAGCACCGAGTCAGGACTGGATTGATAATTTGGTCCATGATCATGACCATGTAGAGAGACGGGGTTCACCCTGGATGAGGTACCAACTCATCAAAGGGCGTGTCAGGAATACTCACACCGACCAGGTGGGGGCGTTGTTGTACCGTCAGAGGGGGGCGGTCTGAAGACTGGTTTTGGTTCCACCGTGAGAACCTCGCTGGAGACAGCTGTACTCCTGTAGGCCACCAGGGGGAGGCAGAGGACAACAGTTCACCCCCAGAACTTCCTGGAACTGGACTTGCACCTGGACTCAGACCTGGACCTGAATCCAGATCAGTCTTGTGTGACTCATAAATACAGGCGACGGGTTTGATGAGGAGTGTGTGATGGAAACAAACCAGCAGGAGGGTGTGTGCGTGTGCGTGTGCGTGTGTGTGTGTGTGTGTGTGTGTGTGTGTGTGTGAGCCACAGAGCACGGAGTGTGTCAGGCAGGTTTCAGACAGCGCCTGCTTACAGGTGGACCAGAACCAGAACCAGAACCAGGTGATCAGTGAGACAGGATGTTGAGGAGGAGAAGCGTGTCGTTTGGAGGATATGCATGGTATGTTCTGATGGTGTGTGTGTGTGTGTGTGTGTGTGTGTGTGTGTGTGTGTGTGTGTGTGTGTGTGTGTGTGTGTGTGTGTCTGTGACAGTGAACAAGTCAGAGATTATCATCTGGATCAGAAATGTCATTGATATCAGCTGGTTCATGTGGATGTATTGATGTATAGATTATTGATGTATTGATAAGCAGTAATCCGTCGCTGATCTGCACTTCAAGACGCACGACTTCATCGTGGATTTTTGGTAGTCAGTCACGTGATACCGTACACGCATCCTATTGGCCGACGTCATCCTGAGGTGCGCTCCGTCCTGTGAGTCTCAGTGAAGCCCAGAGTGTTTAAACAGCCATTCAGAGTGTTTAAACAGCCATTCAGAGTGTTTAAACAGCCATTCAGAGTGTTTAAACAGCCATTCAGAGTGTATAAACAGCCATTCAGAGTGTATAAACAGCCATTCAGTGTTTTAAACAGCCATTCAGGGTGTTTAAACAGCCATTCAGAGTGTTTAAACAGCCATTCAGAGTGTTTAAACAGCCATTCAGGGTGTTTAAACAGCCATTCAGAGTGTATAAACAGCCATTCAGTGTTTTAAACAGCCATTCAGGGTGTTTAAACAGCCATTCAGGGTGTTTAAACAGTCATTCAGAGTGTTTAAACAGCCATTCAGAGTGTTTAAACAGCCATTCAGGGTGTTTAAACAGCCATTCAGAGTGTTTAAACAGCCATTCAGAGTGTTTAAACAGCCATTCAGAGTGTATAAACAGACATTCAGAGTGTATAAACAGCCATTCAGAGTGTTTAAACAGCCATTCAGAGTGTTTAAACAGCCATTCAGAGTGTTTAAACAGCCATTCAGAGTGTTTAAACAGCCATTCAGGGTGTTTAAACAGCCATTCAGAGTGTATAAACAGCCATTCAGTGTTTTAAACAGCCATTCAGGGTGTTTAAACAGCCATTCAGAGTGTATAAACAGCCATTCAGAGTGTTTAAACAGCCATTCAGAGTGTATAAACAGCCATTCAGAGTGTTTAAACAGCCATTCAGAGTGTTTAGACAGCCATTCAGAGTGTTTAAACAGCCATTCAGAGTGTTTAAACAGCCATTCATAGTGTTTAAACAGCCATTCAGAGTGTATAAACAGCCATTCAGTGTTTTAAACAGCCATTCAGGGTGTTTAAACAGCCATTCAGAGTGTTTAAACAGCCATTCAGAGTGTTTAAACAGCCATTCAGGGTGTTTAAACAGCAATTCAGAGTGTTTAAACAGCCATTCATAGTGTTTAAACAGCCATTCAGAGTGTATAAACAGCCATTCAGTGTTTTAAACAGCCATTCAGGGTGTTTAAACAGCCATTCAGAGTGTTTAAACAGCCATTCAGAGTGTTTAAACAGCCATTCAGGGTGTTTAAACAGCAATTCAGAGTGTTTAAACAGCCATTCAGAGTGTTTAAACAGCCATTCAGAGTGTTTAAACAGCCATTCAGAGTGTTTAAACAGCCATTCAGAGTGTATAAACAGCCATTCAGTGTTTTAAACAGCCATTCAGGGTGTTTAAACAGCCATTCAGAGTGTTTAAACAGCCATTCAGAGTGTTTAAACAGCCATTCAGGGTGTTTAAACAGCAATTCAGAGTGTTTAAACAGCCATTCAGAGTGTTTAAACAGCCATTCAGAGTGTTTAAACAGCCATTCATAGTGTTTAAACAGCCATTCAGAGTGTATAAACAGCCATTCAGTGTTTTAAACAGCCATTCGGGGTGTTTAAACAGCCATTCAGAGTGTTTAAACAGCCATTCAGAGTGTTTAAACAGCCATTCAGAGTGTTTAAACAGCCATTCAGAGTGTTTAAACAGCCATTCAGAGTGTGTAGAGGGGATCCAGACGGGGGGGTTAATGTCAGTGTGGGGGGGCTCAGACCACCAGATGGTTTGTCGCTCTATCGCAGGATTATGTTGTAGAACTGCAGTAATCCCTCGTGAGTTATGAGGGATTACTCTATTGATGTATTGATTGTTGATATATTGATTATTGATTATTGATGAATCTGGTTCTGGGACCACACGTTCCTGACATGTTTGCGCTGAAGGATGTTGTGGTTGTTGGCGGTTGCTAGCGTGTTCTGGTGGTGTGTTCAGATGGCGTGATCTGTTAGCATGTTGTAGTAGCGTGTCCTGTAAGCGTGATCTGTGGCGTTTTCTGGTCCTGTGTCCTGTTAGCATGTTCTAGTGGCGTGTTCTGTTAGCATTATTAGTGGCGTGTTCTGTTAGCATGTTCTAGTGGCGTGTTCTGTTAGCATGTTCTGGTGCTGTGTTCTGTTAGCATGTTCTAGTGACGTGTTCTCTTAGCATGTTCTAGTGGCATGTTCTCTTAGCATGTTCTGGTGGTGTGTTCTGTTAGCATGATCTGTGGCATGTTTGTTGTATGAACAGATGCTGATGAGGCGTGACCACAGGACCGGTCTGAGCAGACATGTCGTCTGAACACGTTTGTTAGCATGTTTAGCTGCTAGCTTAGCTTTGCTCAGTGCTGGACGACATTACAACGAGTCGTCACGCATGAACACAACACAAAAACACGGAGAAAGGAGGACACGGTGTTACCACGGCAACAACAGGAACGGTTTACAAACTTCAGACGTTTGTGTGTTTGTTTTTGTTTATTGTTTATTAATCACATTTGTTTGTTTTGTGTTTCTCATCCAGGATCGACAAAACAGCAACACACAGGACCCAGTGAGTTCACACACACACACACACACACACACACACACACACACACACACACACACACACACACACACACACACACACACACACACACACACACACATAAAGCTGGATTACGGTTTAGCGAGATAACTTCAGACTTAACCCTGGCTTTTCGGTACCATAAAGGTGGCTGACTTTCTATCAGGCTACGTTGTCGTGGTAACCTATGCTGATAAGTTCAGGGTAAGATCAGCAGGTATAACAGCCCCACCTACTGACCAATCAGAGCTCAGCAGGTATAACAGCCCCACCTACTGACCAATCAGAGCTCAGCAGGTATAACAGCCCCACCTACTGACCAATCAGAGCTCAGCAGGTATAACAGCCCCACCTACTGACCAATCAGAGCTCAGCAGGTATAACAGCCCCACCTACTGACCAATCAAGTTCTGGGATGACTCTGCAGTTGTTGGGTGTATTCGTGGGGGGGGGGAGGGGAGAACAGGGCTGTGGTGGATGACTTTGTGGAGTGGGCTGGAGCCAATCACCTGAGGCTGAATGTTGGCAAGACCAGAGAGATGGTGATCGATTTCAGGAGGAAGGAGAACACGCCACAACCAATCCACATCCTAGGAGAGGCTGTAGAGGAGGTGGAGGACTATGAGTACCTGGGTGTGAAGATTTCTACCAGACTGGACTGGAGTTCTAATGTTGACGCTGTCTA
>NC_090781.1:26273078-26275578 GCF_040054535.1 Antennarius striatus | reverse complement strand
CTGACTCTCTTGACTGCTGATTGGAGGACTGATGGTCTCACGTGAGTTGGATGTAGGTCTGAGGTCAGGTCAGGGCTTTTGGTGAGTTAACCAATCAGATGAGGCGCCTGGTTGTGTGATGTAAACCTGCCTCTGATTGGTCAGGAATCTGAACTAAAGCGTTAGCTAGTGGTGCTAAATTCAGTTTCATCTGATTTTTGTCCTGCAGTAAAACACCAGCCTGTGTGTGTGTGTCTGTGTGTGTGTGTGTGTGTGTGTGTGTGTGTGTGTGTGTGTGTGTGTGTGTGTGTGTGTGTGTGTGTGTGTGTGTTTATGGTTTATTGCTCCTCCCCTGACTGTAAATATTATCTTTGCTGTGGCGTAATGGAAAAGAGGGGCTGGAGACGTGACCCAGAACAAACCAGCCTAACCTGACAGTTAGCTAGTTAACCAGTGGTTAACTAGTCTCTTCTTCGGGTGTTTAAACCAGTCTCTTCTTCAGGTGTTTAAACTAGTCTCTTCTTCAGGTGTTTAAACTAGTCTCTTCAGGTGTTTAAACTAGTCTCTTCTTCAGGTGTTAAAACTAGTCTCTACTTCAGGTGTTTAAACTAGTCTCTTCTTCAGGTGTTAAAACTAGTCTCTACTTCAGGTGTTAAAACTAGTCTTTACTTCAGGTGTTTAAACTAGTCTCTTCTTCAGGTGTTAAAACTAGTCTCTACTTCAGGTGTTTAAACTAGTCTCTTCTTCAGGTGTTAAAACTAGTCTCTACTTCAGGTGTTTAAACTAGTCTCTACTTCAGGTGTTAAAACTAGTCTTTACTTCAGGTGTTTAAACTAGTCTCTTCTTCAGGTGTTTAAACTAGTCTCTTCTTCAGGTGTGCTAAACTAGCGACCAGCAGAGGGCGACATTCATTGTGTGGAACTGAGTTATTATTCATTAATTTCTTCATTCATTTTTTTGATACCCCTCAGCCGTTGCGGGTCATGGGGTGCTGGAGCCCATCCCAGCCGCCTGGGGCTGTGAGGCAGGGGACACTCTCATTATTATAATAATAATAATAATAATAATAATAATAATAATTATTATTATTATTGTTGTTGTTGTTATCGTGTTAACTATTATTATTGTTATTATTATTATTTTTGTTGTTTTTCTTACTCTTTCTATTAGTTGGTTCTTTGATTATCGATCAGTTTTTTATCTCTGTCTAAATGACGTCAGTTCTTTGTGTACTTCCTGTCCTGGTTGTCATGTGACGGGCGCGTCCTGCTCTCATTGGTCGCTGTGAGTCTCGAATGATCTGGTCAAAGTCAAGGTCTGTACATCCATCGGTGTTTGAATCAGACAGTAACGGTCACGTCGCCGTGACGACACGTTTCCTGTTGTGTTTGTGACAGAGGCGATGTCAGCTGTTGTTGTTTGTGTTGACCGTGTTTGTTTGTTTGTCTGTTTGTTTGTGTGTGTGTTTGTGTGTTTGTGTGTGTGTTTGCGTGTTTGTTTGTGTGTTTGTTTGTGTGTTTGTGTGTTTGTGTGTGTGTGTTTGTTTGTGTGTTTGTGTGTTGCCTCCGGTGAGCGACCTCGTAACCAGCTGTAGGTCAATGCGGCTGCAGCAGACGGGATGCTGCAGCGCTCATCAGCTGCAAGGCTGTTGCCATGGCAGCGAGAAATGATGATGATAAGGGATGGTCCAGCATCCTTTATCGCCATGGTGATGGTAGTTAATGCAGAGACCAGACGAGTCCTGCTGCGGGTTGTCAGCTCCTTCCAGCTGGAGGAGAAGAGCCACACCCACCTGAGGCGGAGTCAGTTTTTCCCACCAACCAGAGCTGGCGGTCCTCAAGCCACGCCCCCTAATTATTGACAATCGTTTGTCAACAATAAACGATAAACGATATACGATTAACGATCGCACGTTTCAACACCTGGGGTTTTATTACCTGAAGGAGACACACAAGCCCCGCCCCCCAAACCTAACACCTCCCCCCGCGCCGCTGACTGTCTTGTTGCTCCAGGACACCGCCAGCCCCTCAGGGGCGGGCCCTCAGAGGCGGAGCCTCAGTCTGTCTGTCTGTCTGTCAGGTCTGTTCTTATTGGTCGTTCACGATTAAAAACAGGAAATGACTCTGAACAGAAATGAAACACTAAATGATTGATTTCCTGTCGTATTGATCCTTGATCAGCTGATCGTCTCTGTCGCTGTGTTCTGACCCGTTGCTGTTGGAATCCAGCCTGATGACGTGTCTGCTCCTGCTTTGGATTTAATCTGGCGGCAAATTAAAGGGTGGGGCGTGGTTCAGAGGAGGGGGCTGGACGTGATGGGGGAGGAGAAGTAGAGCACACGCCCCTGTCACCAGTGTGGTGCGACACAGGAAGTCAGACATCCATCCTGACCAACCCACCCAGGTCTGACCCAATCAGGACAAAGATGTCATGTGACTCCGTCAGGGAACGGGTTCTGGTCTAGCTCCAACCCAATTTCCCCAAAAGATCCTGATCCCACTGCTAGCCGTTAGCCACTAGC
>NC_090781.1:26265578-26268078 GCF_040054535.1 Antennarius striatus | reverse complement strand
ACCTCTGGCGTGACCTCTGGGTCTGACCTCTGGCGTGACCTCTGGCGTGACCCCAGTGAGCGTTGTGTTTTCAGAGGTGTGTTTGTTGCGTTGCTTCAGATGGTGATGCAGAAGAAGAGAGCGAGCGCGGGACGTCTGATGTTGTGGTTCATAGCCTGTAGAGGGCGGCGTGGCGCTCGACGGCTTTGTGACCCGGTCACAGTTCAGGGAACTGAAGCCCAGAATGGTGACTGCTGGGAGTGAGATAGTTAAAGGAACAGCCAGCATGACATCATGTGACCAGGTGGGATGTTTTCACGAGTCTGACTGGCTGAGTTCACGTGAGCAGTAAGAAAAAGCCCCTCCCCCCTAACCCTAACCCCCAATTAGTCGACCTCAGGTGTTTAAACTAGTCTCTAATTCAGGTGTTTAAACTAGTCTCTTCTTCAGGTGTTTAAACTAGTCTCTACTTAGGTCTGGATCTAGGTTTTTTTTTAGGGTTGGTTTAGGGTTAGAGTTTGGGTTGGGTTAGGGGTTAGGGTTGGGTTTTGGGTTAGGGGTTAGGGTTCAATCAATCAATCAATCAATCAATCAAGTTTTATTGATATATCTCTTAATCATGACAGCAGACGTTTCAAAGCGCTTTAACAGACAGAGAAACCCAACTGAACCCTCCAGAGCATCAGAGACAGTGGAGGGAAAAACTCCCTCATTGAGGAAGAAACTCCGGACAGGACCCAGACTCTTTTGGGGGCCATCCGCCTCGACCGGTTGGGGGGAAAAGAAATCAAAGGAAGACAAGAACAGGGTCAGAGAGAGAGAGACAGAGAGAGAGAGAGGCCAGATAGAGACAGTATCAATATGGTTCAGGTTGCTAAAGTCAAGGCACAATGACAGCTGTGTGGATGACTGTATGGAGGAAGGAGGAAAAAGGAAGCCGGACCCCAGCCGATGGTTAGGTTAGGGGTGGTACTGGTGGGATGGGGGGAGCAGGTCCATAGCGGATGGGTGGATGAGGGGTGAACCTGAGAAAACCTGTGAGGACATAGAGCACAGAGACTCCAGGGAAGAAGTTGAGTTAGTAAAGGTGTGAATGGAGACCAGGAGAGAGAGGTCAGAGAGGAGGAGGAGTAACAGAGATGGTCAGAGAGGAGGAGGAGGAACAGAGATGGTCAGAGAGGAGGAGGAGGAACAGAGATGGTCAGAGAGGAGGAGGAGGAACAGAGATGGTCAGAGAGGAGGAGGAGTAACAGAGATGGTCAGAGAGGAGGAGGAGGAACAGAGATGGTCAGAGAGGAGGAGGAGAGAGGAGCTCAGTGAGTCTGGATGTTGAGTCTCCAGCAGAGTAGGTCTAGAAGAGAATACGTAGTAACCTAAGACGCCTTAATTGTAAACTTTGTGAAAAAGAAAAGTTTTAAGTTTAGTCTAAAATAGTGAGAGGGCGTCTGCCCCCCTACCTCAGTTCGGGAGGCAGACACCTTGGTTGGGTTAGGGTTGGGTTTAGGGTTAGGGTTAGGTGTAAGGTTGGGTTTACGGTTTGGTTTAGGGTTGGGGTTAGGGTTAAGGTTAGGGTTGGGTTTAGGGTTGAGTCATGTTTGGGTTTAGGGTTTGGTTTGGGGTTGGGGTTAGTGTTGGGTTTAGGGTTTGGTTTAGGGTTGGTTTAGAGTTGGGGTTAGTTTTAGGTTTGGGTTTCGAGTTGGGGTTAGGGCCAGGGTTGGGTTAGGGTTGGATTTAGGATTGGGTTAGGGTTATGTTTAAGGTTGGGGTTAGGATTGGATTTAAGGTTGGGTTTAGGGTTGGGTTAGGGTTATGTTTAAGGTTGGGGTTAGGGTTGGGTTTAGGGTTGGGTTTAGGGTTGGGTTAGGGTTATGTTTAAGGTTGGGGTTAGGGTTGGATTTAAAGTTAGGTTCGGTTTATGGTTGGGTTGGTGTTAGATATGGGTTAAGAGGTGGGTTTAGGGTTGGGGTTAGGGTTAGGATTGGGCTTAGAGTTGGGGTTAGGGTTAAGGTTAGGGCTGGGTTTAGGGTTGAGTTAGGGTTGGGTTTAGAGTTGGGGTTAGGGTTGGGTTTCAAGTTAGTTTCGGTTTATGGTTGGGTTGGTGTTAGGTTTGGGTTAAGAGTTGGGTTTAGGGTTGGGTTTAGAGTTGGGGTTAGGGTTGGGTTTAGAGTTGGGGTTAGGGTTGGGTTTCAAGTTAGTTTCGGTTTATGGTTGGGTTGGTGTTAGGTTTGGGTTAAGAGTTGGGTTTAGGGTTAGGGTTAGGGTTGGGTTTAGGGTTGGGTTTGGGGTTGGTTTAGGGTTGGTTTAGGGTTGGTTTAGGGTTGGTTTAGGGTTGTCTCTCTCCCACTGGGACTTTCCTAAACTGTATTTGCCAGAATCTATAAACTCTTTGAGTCGTTTCCACACCTCAGATCCACCAGGTGACATCTGGTCAGTTTGTGTGTGTGTCTGTGTGTGTGTGTGTGTCTGTGTGTGTGTGTGTGTGTGTGTGTGTGTGTGTTTGTGTGTGTGTGTTTGTGTAAAA
>NC_090781.1:26205578-26260578 GCF_040054535.1 Antennarius striatus | reverse complement strand
CACGCTGTAAACAGGAAGAGCAGCTGCTCCTATTGGAGGACGCACTTCCTGTCCTGTGTGATGAGTGGGCGGAGTCACACTGCCAAGACAAACGAGAACCAATAAAGATTTGAGGGTGGGGCTAGTGAAGGACACGCCCCTCCAATTGAGTCCATTAATAGAGAGCTGGAGCTACGCTAAGCTAACTGAGTGATAGCATCACGGCTAACTGAGTGATAGCATCACGGCTAACTGAGTGATAGCATCAAGGCTAACTGAGTGATAGCATCAAGGCTAACTGAGGGATAGCATCACGGCTAACTGTTTATCTTCTTCCAGCTGCTGTGTGACGACGCCACGGGCCTGAAGTTCAGCCCGGTCCTGTACCCCCGGGTGAGTCCACGCCCACCAGTGTGACATCATCAGTAACCAGGGCGATAGCGATGCTGATGCTAATGCTAATGCTACAGCAGCTCACAGGGGTCTCTGTGCAGGGCTCCCAGCTGATCGTGGCCTACGACGAACACGAGCTGAACAACACCTTCAAGTTCGGCGTCATCTACCAGAAGTTTGGGCAGGTGAGGGACGGAGGAACCTCTTGCGGTTCTCCACCAGTTCTCCTCCTGTTCTCCTCCAGTTCTCCTCCTGTTCTCCTCCAGTTCTCCTCCTGTTCTCCTCCAGTTCTCCACCGGTTCTCCTCATCCTCATCTGCTCCTCCTCTTTCCTTTGTCAGACATCGGAGGAGGAGCTGTTCAGGAACAACGAGGAGACGCCAGCGTTCCAGGAATTCCTCAGCATCCTGGGCGACACCATCGACCTCCAGGACTTTAAAGGGTGAGTCTGAACCTGAGGAGGAGAACAAAACGAGAGGAGAACTCCTGGTTCTCCTCCTGGGCAGGAGGGGAACGTCTGTTCTGTCTGTGGAGGTTGATGGAGGTCCAGGTGGATTACAGCCATGAGAACAATGATGAACATGATAACCATGGTAACCATGAGAACCATGCGTCCATGCAGCCGCCCAGCGTGACTCTGGTCTTCTGCTCAGGTTCCGGGGGGGGCTGGACGTGTCCCACGGTCAGACGGGATCCGAGTCCGTCTTCACCGTCTTCAGGCAGAGGGAGATCATGTTCCACGTGTCCACCAAGCTGCCCTTCACGGAGGGGGACGTCCAGCAGGTACGACGCTGGTCCAGGAGGGGCGGGGCCACGTTCACCTGCTGTAACGCATTTGGCTTCGACTCCAGTCTGTTCGGGGAGAATAAAACACGATTAAATGTCTAAATAAAGTTACAGCGGTACCGCTACTTACGAAATGAATTGGTTTCGGAAGAAATTTCGTCAGTAGAAAATTTTGTAAGTAGAGACGTGTTCCAAGACGTAGAGACGTTCCAAGCCCACAAAAATTCAGACATAAATGTTTTATAAAGCATAAAAATGCATCAAAACATGTAATAAATACGTGTTACAATTGGATTATTACACAATAAATGAGAGTTGTGTATAACGTAAGAAACAAAGAATAATAATGATGGTCATTTACCTTTTAACTGCTGTCCTCATTGTTTTTTGCCCTCTTTGGTTCATGCCCTCTGCCCCCCCATGAACAACAGAGTGAATTCCAGTCCTCCTTCTGAACTTCTCCAACCACCCACGCGACGCCTTAAACTCCTTAAACTTCCTTTAGTTTTAATAACGTGGTGATTGTAGATGCATTACTTCCATATTCTTTGGTGAGATCAACCAAACGCATCCCTTTTTCAGGCTTTTCTATCATCTCTTGATTTGTTTGTACGGACAAAAAAACTCTTTTCTTCATCTTTTCTTTTCCTCTTTTCTCCGTCACTTTCTTGGGGTCCATAGTGAATACTCTAAAAGTTAATATATTTATGTTAAACTATCAGAACACCTCAGGGGTCGAGGGCCGAATGACGAGGACGCTGCATAGACACCTATCTAGCTCCACACAGAGGTCCCTCTGAGCCAATGGGATGCCAGGATGCTAGGTAATAGCCAATGGCAGAGCAGCTATGAGAATGTTGCGTTCAGGAACCTGTGGGGGCTGAGAGTATCAGCCCATACTGTGTTTTTACATTATGTAAGTCGAAATTTCTTTCGTAAGTAGAGGAAATGTTTTCCTGCTGAGAAATTTCGTAAGTAGAGACGTTGGTCAGTAGAGGTACCGCTGTACTGGAATCAGCTTTAGCTCTGCCTGAAAGGCGGAGACATGTAGCACAGCCTTAGAATGCTAAAGCTAAGCTAATGTGAGCGTTAAAGAACATCTGGACACGCCCCTTCTCTAACAACTGGTTCAGCTGAAGATCCAGGGTACCGGCTAAGCTAGCGTTAGTATGTTCCCTCGCCCAATCCTCTTAGCAGACAGTGAGTGTGTGATGTCATCTGTGATGTCATCACGTCTCCTCTTCCTCAGCTCCAGAGGAAGAGGCACATCGGGAACGACATTGTGGCCACTGTTTTCCAGGAAGTGGCCACGCCCTTCGTCCCGGACATAATCGCGTCCAACTTCCTGCACGCGTACGTGTTGGTGCAGGTGGAGAACCCGTGTTCGGAGAACACCACCTACAAGGTAGGCCCCCGCCCCGCCCCAGACCCAGTCCAGACCCGGTCCAGACCCGGTCCTATGAGCTGTTCCCTCTGCTTCCAGGTGTCCATCACAGCTAGGGAGGACGTCCCCCCGTTTGGACCCGCCCTCCCCAACCCGGCTGTCTTCAGGAAGGTGAGGCGGGAGGCCATTGGTCTGTTCCCAGTGGGTGGGGCTTCAGAGGTCAGCGGTCCATTCTTCTCCTCTCTGTCTTCAGGGGCCAGAGTTTCGGGACTTCCTGCTGACCAAACTGATGAACGCTGAGAACGCCTGCTACAAGTCAGACAAGTTCGCCAAGCTAGAGGTGACACGCCCTCACACGCCCCGCCCCCGTCCTCCTGTCCAATCACAGGCCAGATGTTCACCACCCTCTGTGTGCTGTGGTTCCAGGGCCGGACGAGAGCGGCGCTGCTGGACAACCTCCACGACGAGCTGCAGGGGCGGAGCCAGGCGGCGCTGGGTCTGGGCCCGGGGGGGGACGAGGACAAGCTTGAGAACGGGGGCCACGGGGGTCTGCTGGAGTCCTTCAAGGTGAACGCCGCCATCCGGGAGTGATTCCAACTACAGCTACAACCAGCTATAACCAGCTACAACCAGCTATAACCAGCTACAACCAGCTATAACCAGCTACAACCAGCTATAACCAGCTACAACCAGCTATAACCAGCTATAACCAGCTATAACCAGCTACAACCAGCTATAACCAGCTACAACCAGCTGTAACCAGCTATAACCAGCTACAACCAGCTATAACCAGCTACAACCAGCTGTAACCAGCTATAACCAGCTATAACCAGCTATAACCAGCTATAACCAGCTACAACCAGCTATAACCAGCTACAACCAGCTGTAACCAGCTATAACCAGCTATAACCAGCTATAACCAGTTATAACCAATGCATTTAACAATAGTTAACATCTATGTGTACATCATCATGTGTAAACGTGTCAACAATCACTGTCTAGATGTTAAGCAACAGATGTGGATCCGTAGATCTGGATCAGTAGATCTAGATCCGTAGATTTTGATCAGTAGATCTGGATCAGAAGGTCTGGATCAGAAGATCTGGATCAGTAGATGTGGATCAGTAGATGTGGATCAGTAGATTTGGATCAGTAGGTCTGAATCAGAAGATCTGGATCAGAAGATCCAGATCAGAAGATCTGGATCAGAATATCCGGATCAGTAGATCTGGATCAGAAGATCTGGATCAGAAGATCTGGATCAGATGATCTGGATCACTAGATCTGGATCAGATGATCTGGATCAGTAGGTCTGGATCATCTCCAATGATTCTTGTGTTTTCTGTCTGTTTGAAAGGTTTCAATGGTGAGCTCATCAATTATCGATCAATAACCTCAGTGAATGAAGCCCATTAATAGGCTTCCTGTGGTCTCTTAAGCTGTGGCGTCCTCTGGTGGTCGAGGTCTGCACCTGCATCTGTTGTTCCCTTGGACTCCTCCTCTTCCTGACTCCTCCTCTTCCTGACTCCTCCTCTTCCTGTCTGCCCCTTGTCTCCTCCCCCAGAGGGCCATGCGAGTCAGGAGCCACTCCATGGAGACCATGGTGGGGTCCCACCGCCACAGGGGCCCCGGGGTGGGGGCCGGGGTCCCGGCCAGCGTGAGCGGAGGAGGACTGACGCAGAGCGGAGAGTGTTCCAAGAGCACGTTCTCAGTGAGTCGACCCAAACCTGGTTAACGACAGGTTGGTTAACCTGGTTAGATAGATAGATAGATATATACTTTAATGATCCCAAGGGAAATTCAGGTTAAGAACCAGACACAGAGACTAGTTTAAACACCTGAAGAAGAGACTAGTTTAAACACCTGAACTAGAGACTAGTTTAAACACCTGAACTAGAGACTAGTTTAAACACCTGAACTAGAGACTAGTTTAAACACCTGAAGAAGAGACTAGTTTAAACACCTGAAGAAGAGACTAGTTTAAACACCTGGAGAAGAGACTAGTTTAAACCCCTGAAGAAGAGACTAGTTTAAACACCTGAAGAAGAGACTAGTTTAAACACCTGAACTAGAGACTAGTTTAAACACCTGAAGAAGAGACTAGTTTAAACACCTGAAGAAGAGACTAGTTTAAACACCTGAAGAAGAGACTAGTTTAAACACCTGAAGAAGAGACTAGTTTAAACACCTGGAGAAGAGACTAGTTTAAACACCTGGAGAAGAGACTAGTTTAAACACCTGAAGAAGAGACTAGTTTAAACACCTGGAGAAGAGACTAGTTTAAACACCTGAAGAAGAGACTAGTTTAAACACCTGGAGAAGAGACTAGTTTAAACACCTGGAGAAGAGACTAGTTTAAACACCTGAAGAAGAGACTAGTTTAAACACCTGAAGAAGAGACTAGTTTAAACACCTGAAGAAGAGACTAGTTTAAACCCCTGAAGAAGAGACTAGTTTAAACACCTGAAGAAGAGACTAGTTTAAACACCTGAACTAGAGACTAGTTTAAACACCTGAAGAAGAGACTAGTTTAAACACCTGAAGAAGAGACTAGTTTAAACACCTGAAGAAGAGACTAGTTTAAACACCTGAAGAAGAGACTAGTTTAAACAGCTGGAGAAGAGACTAGTTTAAACACCTGAAGAAGAGACTAGTTTAAACACCTGAAGAAGAGACTAGTTTAAACACCTGGAGAAGAGACTAGTTTAAACACCTGAAGAAGAGACTAGTTTAAACACCTGAAGAAGAGACTAGTTTAAACACCTGAAGAAGAGACTAGTTTAAACACCTGAAGAAGAGACTAGTTTAAACACCTGAAGAAGAGACTAGTTTAAACCCCTGAAGAAGAGACTAGTTTAAACACCTGAACTAGAGACTAGTTTAAACACCTGAAGTAGAGACTAGTTTAAACACCTGAAGAAGAGACTAGTTTAAACACCTGAAGAAGAGACTAGTTTAAACACCTGAAGAAGAGACTAGTTTAAACACCTGAAGAAGAGACTAGTTTAAACACCTGAAGAAGAGACTAGTTTAAACACCTGAAGAAGAGACTAGTTTAAACACCTGAAGAAGAGACTAGTTCTCTTCGCGGGTCACGTGTTCTGAACATCGAGGGAAGGGGGGCAGGGAACACCCTGGATAAGACGCCAGTTGAGCATAGGCTAAACACGCCTGGGGACCGCCAGCGTGTCCAGGTCACCACAGCTTCCTGTTTCTGGAGGAACATCCAGAGGTTGTGGGTTGGAGTCCCTTGTGGGCGGAGCTTGTCCGTTGTCACCGTGGGTTCTGTCCGGGTTCTCGGTGCATCTGAGGGGACATGGACCAGCTAAAGGTCCCCAGGCTTGTTTGTCTGTCTCTGTGTCGGCCTGTGATGAGCTGGCGTTTTGTCTGGGGTGTATCCTGCCTCTCGGATGAGGAACCAAACGTTCCAGGTTAAATGAACCGGTTCTTTGTTTGCCCCGTAGCCCCCGGCGCTATCGGCCAAGTCTCCCCTGAAGAGCCCGGTGAAGCGGCGCTCCGGCCTCTTCCCCCGCCTCCACTCGGACCCGCCCACTGACAGACAGTCACGCAGGTGGGTGGAACAGGCCACGCCTCTACAGGGGGCGGGTACAGAAACAGAACCAGAACCTGTGCCCTTTGTCCTGCAGTGACCAGAAACCCCCAGAGACCACGCCCCTGTCCCAGGAAGTGAGGTCGGAGACGTCGTCCAATCCCAGCTCACCTGAGATCTGCCCCAACAAAGAGAGGCGAGACCAGACCCCGTCCTGGACCTCTACTGCCACGTGTTCTGTGTTCGCGACCCTGACCTCCTCTCAATGCCGTGTCGTTGCAGTGACTTCAGGTTCCCGCCTCCATCTCCCAGCAGGCCTTGCTCCAAGCTGAAGGAGGGCGGGGGCCGGCCCAACATCTCCCGCTCCTCCTCCAGCACCAGCAGCTTCAGCAGCACCGCCGGAGAGACCGATGTTCTGGAGGAGCTGGAGACGGTGAGTGTGGACACGCCCACCGGCACGCCTGACCTGTCCCTGACCCCTCCCCAATACTATGCCCCTCCTCCCTCCATCCTGCAGGCCGCCCATCCCCCCATCACCTCCGTGTCGGCCACCAGCATCGACACCCCTGCTTCAGGAACACCCGTCATCATGTGCCGCAGTCCCACAGGTGAGGCCAGGCCCCGCCCCCACAGGTAGAGGGTGTAACATCCGATATGGTAAAAGGCCCCTCCTCTTTTCTACTCCCTTATTCTGTCTCCAGCAGATGGGAGGAGCAAGACTTCACCAAGGTCACACCTGAAGTTTCGCTTTGACAAAATGAGTCACTCAGCTGTAAGTCCTGGTTAGCAACACGGCTAATAATAGCATCTCCAGGTTCACACAGTGA
This sequence comes from Antennarius striatus, assembly GCF_040054535.1. Classification (NCBI taxonomy): domain Eukaryota; kingdom Metazoa; phylum Chordata; class Actinopteri; order Lophiiformes; family Antennariidae; genus Antennarius; species Antennarius striatus. The sequence continues at coordinate 26,253,660 of NC_090781.1, read as the reverse complement.
AGCAGTCCAGGTCTCTAACTATTCTCTAACTAGTCTCAAGCTAGTTTCGAACTAGTCTCTACTACACTCTAATTATTCTCTAAATGGTCTCTAAATGCCTCTAAATTGTCTCTAACCAGTCTCTAACTAGCTAACTAGTCTCTAACCGGTTTCCGACTAGTCTCTAACTGGTTTCTAACTAGTCTCTCACTGGTTTCCGACTAGTCTCTAACTGGTTTCTAACTAGTCTCTAACTGGTTTCTAACTAGTCCCTTACTGGTTTCTGACTAGTCTCTAACTGGTTTCTGACTAGTCTCTAACTGGTTTCTGACTAGTCTCTAACTGGTTTCCGACTAGTCTCTAACTGGTTTCTAACTTGTCTAACTGGTTTCTAACTAGTCTCTAACTGGTTTCTGACTAGTCTCTAACTGGTTTCTAACTAGTCTCTAACTGGTTTCTAACTAGTCCCTTACTGGTTTCTGACTAGTCTCTAACTGGTTTCTGACTAGTCTCTAACTGGTTTCTAACTAGTCTCTAACTGGTTTCTAACTAGTCCCTTACTGGTTTCTGACTAGTCTCTAACTGATTTCTGACTAGTCTCTAACTGGTTTCTAACTAGTCTCTAACTGGTTTCTGACTAGTCTCTAACTGGTTTCTAACTAGTCTCTAACTGGTTTCTAACTAGTCCCTTACTGGTTTCTGACTAGTCTGTAACTAGTCCCTGACTAGTCTGTAACTGGTTACTGACTAGTCTCTAACTACTTTCTGACTAGTCTCTAACTGGTTTCTAACTAGTCTCTAACTGGTTTCTAACTAGTCTCTAACTGGTTTCTAACTAGTCCCTTACTGGTTTCTGACTAGTCTCTAACTGATTTCTGAATAGTCTGTAACTGGTTTCTGACTAGTCTCTAACTGGTTTCTGACTAGTCTCTAACTGGTTTCTAACTAGTCTCTAACTGGTTTCTAACTAGTCCCTTACTGGTTTCTGACTAATCTCTAACTGGTTTCTGACTAGTCTCTAACTGGTTTCTAACTAGTCCCTTACTGGTTTCTGACTAGTCTCTAACGGGTTTCTGACTAGTCTGTAACTGGTTACTAACTAGTCTTTAACTAGTTTCTGACTAGTCTGTAACTAGTCCCTGACTAGTCTGTAACTGGTTACTGACTAGTCTATAACTAGTGTCTAACTAGTCTCTAACTGGTTTCTGACTAGTCTCTAACTGGTTTCTGACTAGTCTCTAACTGGTTTCTAACTAGTCTCTAACTGGTTTCTAACTAGTCCCTTACTGGTTTCTGACTAATCTCTAACTGGTTTCTGACTAGTCTCTAACTGGTTTCTAACTAGTCTCTAACTGGTTTCTAACTAGTCCCTTACTGGTTTCTGACTAGTCTCTAACTGATTTCTGACTAGTCTCTAACTGGTTTCTAACTAGTCTCTAACTGGCTTCCGACTAGTCTCTAACTGGTTTCTGACTAGTCTCTAACTGGTTTCCGACTAGTCTCTAACTGGTTTCCGACTAGTCTCTAACTGGTTTCCGACTAGTCTCTAACTGGTTTCTAACTAGTCTCTAACTGGTTTCTAACTAGTCCCTTACTGGTTTCTGACTAGTCTCTAACTGATTTCTGACTAGTCTCTAACTGTTTTCTGACTAGTCTCTAACTGGTTTCCGACTAGTCTCTAACTGGTTTCTAACTAGTCTCTAACTGGTTTCTAACTAGTCCCTTACTGGTTTCTGACTTATCTCTAACTGGTTTCTGACTAGTCTCTAACTGGTTTCTAACTAGTCCCTTACTGGTTTCTGACTAGTCTCTAACGGGTTTCTGACTAGTCTCTAACTGGTTTCCGACTAGTCTCTAACTGGTTTCCGACTAGTCTCTAACTGGTTTCCGACTAGTCTCTAACTGGTTTCTAACTAGTCTCTAACTGCTTTCTGACTAGTCTGTAACTAGTTTCTGACTAGTCTGTAACTGGTTACTAACTAGTCTTTAACTAGTTTCTGACTAGTCTGTAACTAGTCCCTGACTAGTCTGTAACTGGTTACTGACTAGTCTCTAACTACTTTCTGACTAGTCTCTAACTGGTTTCTGACTAGTCTGTAACTGTTTACTGACTAGTCTCTAACTACTTTCTGACTAGTCTCTAACTAGTTTCTTACTAGTCTGTAACTGGTTACTGACTAGTCTGTAACTAGTTTCTGACTAGTCTGTAACTGGTTACTGACTAGTCTGTAACTGGTTACTGACTAGTCTATAACTAGTGTCTAACTAGTCCCTAACTGGTTTCTGACTAGTCTGTAACTGGTTACTGACTAGTCTATAACTAGTGTCTAACTAGTCTGTAACTGGTTACTGACTAGTCTCTAACTACTTTCTGACTAGTCTGTAACTGGTTACTGACTAGTCTATAACTAGTGTCTAACTAGTCTCTAACTAGTCCCCTGTCCTCTCCTCAGCTGGAGTAGCTCGGCGGGTGACCTGGAGCTGAAACCAAACACACCTTTTCAGAACCACTTCCCCAAACCCAAGGAGACCCAGACTCATCAACACCTGACTAGTGAGGAGGAGGAGGAGACGAGGAGGAGGAGCTTCTTCATCTCACCAATGGCGTCATGTGGGCGTGGCTGTACCACTGTGAGCTCACTGATTCACCAGGAGAACATGGAGAACATTTCCTGGAACACTTCTTCTTTGCCTCAGAGACTTTTGCAGGGCGTGGCAGAGTGGGGCGTGGCCTTGTGGGGTGTGACCTTGCTGGGCGTGGCCTTGTCAGGCGTGACGACCATGGACGACCAGCAGGACAAAAGGGGTTAATGCGACGTGAAAATGACTGAGAGGCCGACGCCCCTTTTTGCAGACCCTCACCACAGGTTAGTTAGTGATGCCACTAAATTAAACCAGTCCTGCTGAACTAGTTTGTCTGGTGAAAGTCTGCTGACAGCTGATTCAAACACACTTTCACAGGGATGGTCCAATAAGTAACACAGGAGGCGGAGCTTAAACCTGCTGATGTCATCAGCTGACAGTGATGATGTCACCAACTGACAGTGATGATGTCATCAGCTGATAGTGATGATGTCACCAACTGACAGTGATGATGCCATCAGCTGTCAGTGATGATGTCATCAGCTGTCAGTGATGATGTCATCAGCTGTCAGTGATGATGTCATCAGCTGTCAGTGATGATGTCATCAGCTGTCAGTGATGATGTCATCAGCTGTCAGTGATGATGTCATCAGCTGTCAGTGATGATGTCATCAGCTGTCAGTGATGATGTCATCAGCTGTCAGTGATGTTACATTGTAGGGAACTAAACAGCACAATAAAGACATTTCACCTGCCAGCTTGTTGCGTCCCACAGACGAGCAGTGATGATGGCTCTGGTCTTTTCTCTGCGTTAGCTGCAGGTAGCAGTTAACGACAGTTAGCACTTAGCTACAGTTAGCAGCTAACTCAGAGCACCATGAGACTCTGAGAGCTAAGCCCTGGCTGGGTCGTGCCGTCCAGAAGTGCCTGTCCCGTGTCCCGGTCCGTCTGCGCCCCTGGTGGTCCTCAGGCTCCAGAACCGCGTCTGAGCCCGGTGTGACGCTTTGTTAGCTTGTCAGCGCCGCGTTTCATCCGCTGTATCATGAATGCTGCTAAACTCTTTGTGTCACGTTGATGATCCAAGTCAAGAGCTAGCTCTGTTAGCTCACAGGTTTCACTCCAAGCTAATGCTAATCAAAGCTGCGCCTTACAGCCTTGGGGGGAGGAAAATCCTCTCAGTTCCTGACATGAACTGCAAACATGCTATGCTAGCTGCTAGCTATCTATTCAAATGTGTGGATGAAGATGTGATGATGTCACGCGTGTGACCCCGCCTCCTGTCGGCCCGTCTGATTGGTCCTTTAATCAGCAGTAAATCTTTAGCGACTTTAGAGGTTTGGTTCGTCGATGGTTCGATCACTTCCTGCTGCCTCCAGGTAGCGATGCTATGCTCACAGTGCTACTGACCACACCTCATGAACACTGGTGCTGCTGGACGCTAGAAGGATGCTAAAATCGACCAATCACACGTTAGCTGTTCTGTGTGCAGCCAATCAAATGTGAACGTTTTATTTGTGTTTTTTGTTGTTTTTTGATTTCATGCTTTGTTGGATGTTTTCATAAAATCATCGCTAGCTGCTTGTAACCAAACAGGACTGCTGTCTCCTTTATCGATGCTACCGTAGCGTTAGCTTGGACCTGCACAAACTACGTTAGCAGATCCCAGCAGGAGCATGCTAACGTGAAGGAACTTGGAGGCGTGTCTTGCAGTCTGGGAACACTTCCTGTGAGGAAGTTGAAGCCCGATACTACGCGATGCTACGCGATGCTACGCGATGCTACGCGATGCTACGCGATGCTACGCAATGGCTGACGACGTGGAGGAGCTGCTAGCCGGTGTGGGCTCCACGCCGTCAGCTCCTCACAGGTTTGCTTTGACGTCATAGAGACGTAGCTGCAGCTCATCACCAACACGACGGTCCAATCCCGTCACAGCGTCACGTGTGTGTTCGCCCCCCCAACTGAACCCTGACAAATTATTCTGAATAAAACGATGTATTTTGTGTCATTCATGTGTCGCCTGTCGTTTTTGGAGCAGAGGTCAAGGTTCACATTCAGAAACATCCCATCAAATCACCAGTAAACCCTTTAAAGCACATAATAATGTTACTGTACAATAAATCGCAATGAAACATTACATAAGCCTGTAGCAACCCCCGTGACCCACAGTGAGGAAGAAGATGAAGACGAGAAGGAGACGATTTTACAGTACTATATTTAAAAATAAAATGTAATTGTCAGCTTAAAATGGATTCATATTAACTAAATATTATTAATAAATTTCAGTACAGTCTGGGAATGATTACAGTCTAACCTGGAGACGGGTTGATTCAACTAACGTCTACAGGAACTGATTACGTAGGTTATTAGTAGGTTACGTAGGTTATTAGTAGGCTATGTAGGTAGCATGTGTTATATCTGTGCTTGGTTGATATGTTTCTATGGGAACCCACATAAACAATAATGTGTCAAATAAGCACAATATACATGGCGTTGAATTTTAAAGAGAATTTTCTCATAAATTGTAGCAGAAAGAAAAGTTTCTGGTAGAAATTCATCAGAATTTAAAGAAATGATTAAAAGCTGTTCAGAGAACTTTCAACAAGGACATAAAAGTTACTGAGGATGAAGATCCTGAGAGGGAATTATTTACCACTGCTCAATACAACCGTACAACATAGAACAATAAGTAAACAAATACAACATACGTGACTAGAATACAGTCATCACAGACAGGAAACAGCAGTCACAATAAACAAATAAATATATAAGTAAATGAATGTAAATAAATAAGGATCTTTATTGTGTCTTTAAACATTTTTGTGTCCCCCAGTTGTTCAATAAAGTTAAAACTGTTTTTTTCTTGTTATTTCTGCTGGACTCTTCCGGTTTCTCACGTCTGAACGCATAACGGTCCACGGCCGTGTGTCACCTGACACCCGGTGGACTCCTTCTCTCCGCCTCCTCCTCCCCCTGTGAGCAGAGGAAGGCGGGGTCTAGCCGTCAGTCCAAACACACCGCTAACTCCGCCCAGCTGCGAGTTGCCGGGACTGGAAACGAGCGCACCAGAGCTCCCAGTGGCTGCTGTCGGTGAATGAACGGAACAAAGAGCCGGTGACTTTCTGGACGACAGACGCGGTTCCGCCGGGTCCACAGAACCATGTTCACCGGTAGGTGTTCGGCGGGGCCGGCTGGCCCGGCCTGGTGTCGGCTGCAGCCGGAGCGCAGCCCGGAGTTCAGCCGGAGCGGCCCCGGAGCTAACCGGCTACGTTAGCATGCATTCCGTTAGCCTCGTTAGCGCCGATGCTTCCGCGGCTGGGGTGACAGTTCACCGGGATGGAGCCCCCGGGCCGGGCGTCAGCCGGCTAACCAGCTAACCAGTTCAGTCACTAGTTAGTGGGTTAGCCTCACTAGCGCCTCTCTCTGGGCCGGTTAGCCTGCTAGGCTAGCAGGAAGAAGTCAGACTGTCGTGATTGATGGAGGCGGGGCTTAACCGGCTAGTCCTGCTGCGGCTAACGAGCTAACCGGGGCAGCTCAGCTGGTCCCTGACCACGTGATGTCGTTAACGTTTTGAACCCGGTTCATGTGGTTCTGAACCGGAACCGGATCGGTTTGTTGTCCCTGATAAGGTCTTCACAGGAGGGGTGGGGGGTCTGTCCACGTCATCTGAGTCTGTGTGTCCACAACGCCCCCCCTCACTGATCACTACCTGTAGGGGGGCGGCGCCACTTGAAGCCCCGCCCGCTGGTTTACGCCCGGTCATGTGACTAACCTGGTGAACCGTTGTTTGTGTTTTCATCTTGTATGTTGTCATGGAAACAACTGGGAGGAGCTTAAAGCTGCTGTTCACCCGGGCTGGTCAGTGGGACCATCAGCTGACTGGTCATGTGACCTCTGGAGAACACTGGGGTCACATGACCTCCAGTGTCTGTAAGATATACTGTGTGTGTATATATATATATAACATTTATAAAAACTTGTAAATATACATATTAATATGTATATAAAATTATGTTTCCTTCTAGCAAATAAAACTAGATAATCCATAATTAATACCGATCAAAGTGGGGGTCAGGTGTGTGACATTCCTTCAGAGGTATTCACCTGTGTCTCTCTTGTGTTCACCTGTGTCTCTGTGAGGAGGTGTTCACCTTTGTCTCTTGTGTTCACCTGTGTCTCTCTTGTGTTCACCTGTGTCTCTCTTGTGTTCACCTGTGTCTCTGTGAGGTGTTCACCTGTGTCTGTGTTGTGTTCACCTGTGTCTCTGTCAGGAGGTGTTCACCTGTGTCTCTGTCAGGTGTTCACCTGTGTGTTCACCTGTGTCTCTGTCAGGTGTTCACCTGTCTGTTCACCTGTGGCTCTGTCAGTTGTTCACCTGTGTCTCTGTCAGTTGTTCACCTGTGTCTCTGTCAGGTGTTCACCTGTGTGTTCACCTGTGTCTCTGTGAGGAGGTGTTCACCTGTGTCTCTGTCAGGTGTTCACCTGTGTCTCTGTCAGGTGTTCACCTGTGTGTTCACCTGTGTCTCTGCGCCCCTGTCTCAGCCCTGAGCCCGGAGAAGGTGTCGTCCTTCCTGAAGCGCCTGAGGGCGGAGCCCCGCTACCTGCTGGCCCAGAACGTGTCCACCTGCATTGACCCCCTGGAGGCGTGTCTCCACCGGCAGACGGTCCAGGACACGGTGCACACCTTCCAGCACGCCATCCCCACCGAGGGCAAGCCAATCACCAACCAGAAGAACTCAGGTGTGTGTGTGTGTGTGGGGGGGGGGGCAATAACCAACCAGAAGAACTCAGGTGTGTGTGTGGGGTGGGGGGTGTGAGCCGGTCCAGGTCACAACCACTGTTCACCCCCGTCTGGTGCCCCCCCACAGGGCGCTGCTGGATCTTCTCCTGCCTGAACGTGATGCGTCTTCCCTTCATGAAGAAGTTCAACATGGAGGAGTTTGAGTTCAGCCAGTCCTACCTGTTCTTCTGGGACAAGGTGAGGGGGGTGGGGGGCCTTCTGGAACCAGGTCAGCGGGGTGGGGGGTGGGGGGCAGAGCCCCGGGTCAGCCGGCGCTCAGTGAGGGGGGGTTCTGATCATCCATTGTGGGGCTAAAGCCCTGCTTTGTGTGCTGATGTCACGTCAGGACCCCTCCCCCACACCGCTGGGACAGGGTGCCAAACACACGGCCCCCGGGCCGGATCCGGCCCCCGGTGGGGAGAGGTTCTGGTCCATCAGAGCTGTTTGTTTGTGGATTATTGATTATTGATTTGGTTCAATCCCAGACAGCTGTGATCACAGTGATGTCATGGTTTGACTGGCCCCGCCCACTAGAGAACAGATATTCCTGCATGTGGCCCCCCTTGAGCTAAAATAACTTTGACACCCCCGGGGAAGAACCTCTGACAGCTAATCAGGTCGTCGCTCTGTGACAGGAAGTACCTGTTCCTGCTAGCAGGTGATGCTAGCATGCTAAGCTACCAGCTGCTCCCTGAGCGTTAGCGTAGCGCCCTCACATCTCCCCACCATTGTTTTTTTCTTTTCACCTGAGACAGCTGACTTCCTGCATCCTGTTCATGTCACATGACCAGCCCCGCTTCCTGTCTCCCCCCCCTTCCTGCAGGTGGAGCGCTGCTACTACTTCCTGCACGCCTGCATCGAGACGGCACGGCGGAACGAGCCGGTGGACGGACGCCTGGTCCAGTTCCTGCTCTCCAACCCCACCAATGATGGGGGGCAGTGGGACATGCTGGTCAACCTCATCGGTCGGTTGCCGTGGCGCCGTGTCGTTTGTGTGTGGGGGGGGCGTGGCCGTAAACGTGTGCTCTGCCCTCTCCAGAGAAGTACGGCGTCGTTCCAAAGAAGTGCTTCCCGGAGTCACACAGCTCGGAGGCGTCGCGCCGCATGAACGACATCCTCAACCACAAGGTGTGTCCAGAGCCGCCGGGGGGCGTGGTGCCCCGGGGGGGGGCGGCACTGACCGCTGTCTGTGTCCACAGCTCAGAGAGTACTGCCTCCGGCTGAGGAACATGGTGGCCAGCGACGCCAGCAAGGCGGAGTTGTCCGAGGCTCTGGACGCCATGACGGAGGAGGTGAGTGTGAGGACGGGATCCGGGTCCAGGTCCTGGTCCTGGGTCAGTTCCCGATGGTTTGTAGCACTTATCTTTTTCATCAGTCTCCTAGCAACCGTCTGAGGTAGAAGGGATGGTGTTCTCTGATTGGCTCCTAGCTCGGTGTGGCCAGCAGAGGGCGCGCTCTGATTGGCTCTGGTTGTACCTGCTCGGTGTGGCCAGCAGAGGGCGCGCTCTGATTGGCTCTGGTTGTACCTGCTCGGTGTGGCCAGCAGAGGGCGCGCTCTGATTGGCTCTGGTTGTACCTGCTCGGTGTGGCCAGCAGAGGGCGCGCTCTGATTGGCTCTGGTTGTACCTGCTCGGTGTGGCCAGCAGAGGGCGCGCTCTGATTGGACGATATGAGAGCTTCAGGTCATCATCCTCTCATCGCTTCTCTCCAGGAACAAACGTTAGAAAGCTTTCATTCTCGTTGATGGACCGGATAATGTCACACACACACACACACACACACACACACGCATGCACACACACACACACGCATGCACACACACACACACACACACGCATGCACACACACACACACACACACGCGTGACAAACACACACTGGTGTGTGTCAACAACAATGATTACTGATTGAAAGACAAAACAGTCAGAGGCACGAAGTCCAGCTGTGAGCCGTCTGATTGGTCGCTGTGAGAAAACAAACACCTGCCGACCCCACCCCCACCAACCTGGAGAGAACTAGTGTGTGTGTGTGTGTGTGTGTGTGTGTGTGTGTGGCTGGGCAGCTGCTTGTTTAAACAGTTGCTCGTGTCTCACGTCAGCTTCACCAAGACCCCTCCCCTCTGCACGACAGGGGGCGGGGCTTCACCTCCGCGTTTGTCCACCTGGAAGTGTTTGTTTTCCAAACATCTTTGTGTCACCGAGGGTAGCGACCACCCGTGTAACACGTTAAACACATGAAACACCTTTAACATGTTTGACATGTTTAGCGGTACTAGTTAAACACGTTTAACAAGTTTAGCGTGATAACCAGTACCAGTAGTACCGGTTTTGGTTGTGGTACCGACGCCTCCCTCTCTGTGGGGGCAGCAGGTGTTCCAGTCCTGATGGTGACGTGGTTCTGGTCCCCGTTTGGTCCGAGGTCCCAAGGGCCTCCTGACCCCTGGGGCGGTCCTGATCCCCTGACGGTCCTGACCCCTGGGGCGGTCCTGACCCTGTCCTCTGTGCAGGTGTTCCGGGTGGCCAGCGTCTGCCTGGGGAGCCCTCCAGAGACCTTCTGCTGGGAGTACAGGGACAAGGACAAGAACTTCCACCGCATGGGTTCCATGACCCCCCAGGAGTTCTACCGGGAGCACGTCAAGCCCCTGTACAACATCCAGGACAAGGTACACCGCAGACCGTGTTACCCGTTGCCATGGAGACGCTGTGTCTGATGACCCGTGTGCTCAGGTGTGCCTGGTGAATGACCCCCGACCCCAGAACCCCTTCGGGAAGCTGTACAGCGTGGAGTTCCTCAGCAACATGGTGGGCGGGGCCAACACGCGCTACAACAACCAGCCCATCCAGCTGCTGAAGAAGGCCGCTGCCGCCGCCATCAAAGACGGCGAGGTGGGTGTGTGCCGCTCTGACCCCGTTGACCCTGAACCTGAACCTGAACCCAACGCTGTCCCCCCCAGGCCGTGTGGTTTGGTTGTGACGTCGGCAAACATTTCCACGGGAAGCTGGGCATCAACGACATGAACGTGTGAGTACAACGCCAAGTCATTAGGGCGTTATAGAGACGCGTGTCGTCTTAAGTAGTGTCGTCTTAGGAAGTCATATGTTGTCTTATGTAGTCCTGTGTTGTCTTATGTAGTCCTGTGTCATCTTATGCAGTGTCGTCTTGTGTAGTCCTATGTAGTCTTATATTGTTTTGTGTAGTTTTATAAAAGATCAACGCTTAAATTCAACTTTATTGATCCCTAACGGGGAAATTATTTTTTAATATTTATTTTAATATTTATTTTTTTTAAATTATATGGAGTAGTCTTATGTATTCATATGTAGTCTTACATATTAAATAGTCTTGTGCAGTCTTATGTAGTGTAGTCATATGTCGTTTTACATATTCTCGTATAGACTTATGCAGTCTTATGCAGTGTAGTCTTATATAGTGTTGTCTTATGTTGTCCTACGTAGAATATTCTTTTGCAGGGTGAGCTTATGTATTGTTATGTAGTCTAGTTTAGTCTTATGTAGTGTTGTGTAATCTTATGTAGTGTAGTCATATTGAGTGTAGTCTTATGTTGTCTTATGTAGTCTTGTGTAGTCTTATGTAGTCATATGTAGTGTAGGCTCATGTTGTCTTATGTAGTCTTGTGTAGTCTTATGTAGTCATATGTAGTGTAGTCTCATGTTGTCTTATGTAGTCTTGTGTAGTCTTATGTAGTGTAGACTTATGTTGTCTTATGTAGTCTTGTGTAGTCTTATGTAGTCGTATGTAGTGTAGTCTTATGCAGAGTAGGCATATGTAGGGTAGTCTTATGTATTCTTATGTAGTCTTACATAGTCTTATGAAGTCTTGTGTAGAGTAGTCTTATGTCATGAAGTATTATGTAGTCTTGTGCAGTCTTGTGTAGTCTTACGTGTTTTGACGTGTCCACAGGTTCAATCATGAGCTGGTCTTTGGCATCTCTGTGAAGAACATGTCTAAAGCAGAGCGACTGATCTACGGAGACTCCATGATGACCCACGCCATGATCCTCACCGCCGTCACAGACAAGGTGTGTCACCATCCTATGACCTGACATACAGAGCTGTTACCATCCTATGACCTGACATACAAAGCCATTATCATCCTATGACCTGACATACAGAGCTGTTACCATCCTATGATCTGACATACCAAGCTCTTACCATCCCATGATCTGACATACAGAGCTGTTACCATCCTATGACCTGACATACAGAGCTGTTACCATCCTATGACCTGATATACAGAGCTGTTACCATCCTATGACCTGACATACAAAGCTATTACCATCCTATGACCTGACATGCAGAGCTGTTACCATCCTATGACCTGACATACAAAGCTATTACCATCCTATGACCTGACATGCAGAGCTGTTACCATCCTATGACCTGACATACAGAGCTGTTACCATCCTATGATCTGACATACAGAGCTGTTACCATCGTATGAACAGGCGTAGAGTCCTGAAGTGCAGCGGGACTCTTGTTTACGCTGCTCTAATCAGCTGCAGCTTTTCTCAGTGATGTCATTTCCTGTCTAGTAAGTGAGTCCAGCTGTTGGACACCATCTGTCCTCTCTTCTCTTTTGTTCTTAGGAGGGGAAGGACGGCTATGAGAAGTGGAGGGTGGAGAACTCCTGGGGCGACGACCGCGGGAACAAAGGTATGCTTCACCATTCTGTCCCCCAGGTGTGATTAGTTCTGGTCACGTGACCACAAAGAAACTAGCGCTTCTGAATCTGAGGAACAAAGAGCAGTAGATGATCACCTTTGACCTTTGACTGACATGAAGAACCTGGTCAATGAGTCCGGCTAATGGAACTTCTGTCAGCCGGTCCATAATCCACCTTCAGATCCTGATTTAAACCTTCAGATGTCTGAAGAACATCTGTTCACACCTGCTGCCAGTCAGGGCTTCAGAAGGGTCAAATCTGTCTGTAACATCCATCTATAACATCCATCTATAACATCCATCTATAACATCCATCTATAACATCCATCTATAACATCCATCCACTGTATAACCCTCTATAACATCCATCTATAACATCCATCTATAACATCCATCTATAACCCTCTATAACATCCATCTATAACATCCATCTATAACATCCATCTATAACATCCATCTATAACATCCATCTATAACCCTCTATAACATCCATCTATAACATCCATCTATAACATCCATCTATAACATCCATCTATAACCCTCTATAACATCCATCTATAACATCCATCTATAACATCCGTCTATAACATCCATCTATAACATCCATATATAACATCCATCTATAACATCTGTCTAACATCTATCTATAACATCCATCTATAACATCCATCTATAACATCCATCTATAACATCTATCTATAACATCCATCTATAACATCCGTCTATAACATCCGTCTATAACATCTGTCTATAACATCTATCTATAACATCCATCTATAACATCCGTCTATAACATCCATAACTCTGGCGGTTGTTTGGACCTGGGGGTCGGCTTCAGGTCCTTGTTGGCGGTCGGTGCTGTGATTGGTCGGCGGGTGGTCGGCTCCGCCCCTGACCGTCCTCTCTCTCGTGTTGATCCCGTGTCTTATCCGTCCACATTCCTCTGAGGATTGAAAGAGATTTCAGGTCAGTCATGCTTCGTCGGATTCCACACACACACACACACACACACACACACACACACACACACACACACACACACACACACACACACACGTGTGAGCCCACAAACCAGAGGTTCGGCGTTCCGGTTCAGGTTCTTAAAGCACTGGAACAAAAATAAAGGTTTGGTTCTGAAACCAGGACGGCCTGTTGCCGTGGAGACGGGAGTTTCCTGCTCCTGGAGGCTGCTAACATTAAACAGCTGCTATCGTTAAACCGCTGCTAACGTTAAACGGCTGCTAACGTTAAACGGCTGCTATGGTTAAACGGCTGCTAACGTTTAACGGCTGCTATCGTTAAACGGCTGCTAACGTTAAATGGCTGCTATCGTTAAACCGCTGCTAACGTTAAACGGCTGCTATCGTTAAACCGCTGCTAACGTTAAACGGCTGCTATCGTTAAACCGCTGCTAACGTTAAACGGCTGCTATCGTTAAACCGCTGCTAACGTTAAACGGCTGCTAACGTTAAACAGCTGCTAACGTTGAACAGCTGCTAACGTTAAACAGCTGCTAACGTTAAACAGCTGCTAACGTGACGTGATGATCGGTCAAGCTCGTGGTGATTATTGATTGGTGACCGGCTGATCGGCTCCAGACCGGTTCGGTTCCGGTCTTCCCTACTATCAGGCCCTTCGTGCTGTGCTTTGGCCCCGCCCCTAGCGGGGCCCTGATTGGCTGCCTTCCTGTGTGCAGGTTACCTCATCATGACGGACGACTGGTTCTCTGAGTACGTCTACGAGGTGGTGGTGGACAGGAAGTTCCTCCCCCCTGACGTCCTGGAGGTGATGCAGCAGGAGCCCGTCCTGCTCCCCGCCTGGGACCCAATGGGGGCCCTGGCCACGCCCTAGGACTTGAAGCCCCTCCCCCAAGAAGTACTGTTATTCTAGACAGATTAATAAAGGTTTTTCTTTTTCAGCCGACTCCTGTCTTTGTTTCTCCTCTTTGTCTCTTAGCAGAATGCTAACCTGTGGCTAAGTGCTAGTACCTTGCTAACATGTTGACAGTCCTGCTTCTGATTGGTTGTTGGCATGTTTAAAGACACGTACGTGGAAACCTCTGTGAAGCGTTTCCATGCTAACTCATGGCCCCTCCTGCAGGGGACGCTGGGACGTCTCTACTTCCTGTCTCTATCAATTTAACCTCTGGAGCAGCAGAGATCTACTCCCTCAACTTTGTGTGTGTGTGTGTGTGTGTGTGTGTGTGTGTGTGTGTGCGCGCACACCTCCTCTCTGATTGGTTATTTAGGAATGTTAAAAGCAGGAAGTGTCAGGAGGAAGCGGCTCCCTCCCTAGTGTCTCCCTGCCGGTGGGGGTAACGACCTTTGACCCCGGCAGCGGCTCCACCCTGCTTCACTGCTCACTTCCTGTTTAAACACATACAGAAAGTTCAGTTTCAGTTCCAAACTAGTCCCCGCCCCCTGCCTGAGGTCAGAGGTCATCCTGGTGACTGTCAGCTCCAGCTGTTTCACGTGAGCCGTTTCAGCCACGTCAGACCTTCTGTCACTTCAGCTGTGTGTGTGTGTGTGTGTGTGTGTGTGTGTGTGTGTGTGTGTGTGTGTGTGTGTTTTCCAGGATTAACCCAGTACTTCAGCTGATGCTGATTGGAATGATACCCCCCACCATCCACCCACCCCTTCCCACCTTAGAGGCCAACCTTTAGCCTCTAGCCTTTAGCCTCTAGCCTTTAGCCTCTAGCCTTTAGCCTTTAGCCTCTAGCCTTTAACGGGGCTAGCCCGAGGCCTTCCTGCTAACTGCCGTCCAGCCCGGCGGCCTGCTGGAGGGTGGGTCCGAACGGGTCGGTTAGTCTCAGTAATCCGCCTCTCACTTCTGAAAGTGCACTTTTCTCACTTCCTGTGCCTCTGCCCCTCCCTCCTCTTCCTCCTCCTCCTCCTCCTCTTCCTCCTCCTCTTCCTCGCTCTGATAAATATGCATCAAGGATGTTGGATTAGCGTCTGTTAGTGAAGCTTAGCGCCTCGGTGTTTAGCGGCGCCGTAAGCCCAGGCGTGTGGTGTGTGTGATCGGGTTCAGCTGCACGGACGACAGGACGTCCTGCAGGAGACGCCCGACCAGAGACCCGCCCCAAACCTCCAATCAGAACCTCTGCCCCGTGTCCACACACTTATGGCCACAAGGTGTGAGTAAGGACAGCGTCGTCAGCGTCAGCAGGTAACTTCCTGTCTCACCGTCCAGGTGTTCCTCCTGTCAGAGGCAGAAGTTAGCATGTAGCTCGCCTAGCGGTTAGCATGGAGTCCATGTGTGGAAGCAGCTCCAGAGACTGTAAAACTAGCTTAGCTTTAATTCTCTTTGTTAGTGCCCAGCCCTATTAGCATGCTGCCAGAAGGAGGCTAATGCTAGTGAGGATGTAATGCTATGTACGAGACACTTCCTGTTTACTTACGACTCACTTCAATCAACATCGACGTATTCTGGTCTAAGCTAAGAGTCATTGCAGCTATCGGCTAATTTAAGACTCTAACGATGAAGCAACCTTCTGCTAATTGTTCTACAGCTATAACCACTGTTAGCTTGTATGCTACGTAGGAAACATTTAAGACTTCGGGTTTCGTGACGCTCAGCCAATCAGACCTCCAACCAGTCAGTGGCCGTAAACAGCAGCGTCATCAGCGTACAGGTTAGCTGGACAGGCTAAAGGTTACAAACACAAAGCAGGTCAGAGGTCAGTGGAATTTTTAACAATCATGTTTTGGTTCATTTGGTGTCAACAGTAGGCGGGGATTAGTCAGGATGTTTTTCTCTGGAAATGTTTTCTGGAATAAAGTTCTCCATCAGGAGGAAGACGAGGGGAAGAGGAGGGGGAGAGGAGAGGAAGAGGAGGGGAAGAGGAGGGGGAGAGGAGGGGAAGAGGAGAGGAAGAGGAGGGGAAGAGGAGGGGAAGACGAGAGGAAGAGGAGGGGAAGAGGAGGGGAAGACGAGAGGAAGAGGAGGGGAAGAGGAGGGGAAGACGAGAGGAAGAGGAGGGGGAGAGGAGGGGGAGAGGAGGGGAAGAGGAGAGGAAGAGGAGGGGAAGAGGAGGGGAAGACGAGAGGAAGAGGAGGGGAAGAGGAGGGGAAGACGAGAGGAAGAGGAGGGGAAGAGGAGGGGAAGACGAGAGGAAGAGGAGGGGGAGAGGAAGACAAGAGGAAGACAAGAGGAAGATGAGGGGAAGAGGAGGGGAAGAGGAGAGGAAGAGGAGGGGAAGAGGAGGGGAAGAGGAGAGGAAGAGGAGGGGAAGAGGAGATGAAGACAAGAGGAAGATGAGGGGAAGACGAGGGGTAGAGGAGAGGAAGAGGAGAGGAAGACAAGAGGAAGACAAGAGGAAGATTAGGGGAAGACGAGGGGTAGAGTAGAGGAAGAGGAGGGGAAGAGGAGAGGAAGACAAGAGGAAGAGGAGGGGAAGAGGAGAGGAAGACAAGAGGAAGACAAGAGGAAGATTAGGGGAAGACGAGGGGTAGAGTAGAGGAAGAGGAGGGGAAGAAGAGAGGAAGACAAGAGGAAGACAAGAGGAAGATGAGGGGAAGAGGAGGGGAAGAGGAGAGGAAGAGGAGGGGAAGAGGAGAGGAAGAGGAGAGGAAGAGGAGGGGAAGAGGAGAGGAAGAGGAGGGGAAGAGGAGAGGAAGAGGAGAGGAAGAGGAGGGGTAGAGGAGAGGAAGAGGAGGGGAATGCTACGGGTCCAACAGAAGCTTCATCTGGAGTCGGTTCTGACCTCTTGACCTCTCATGGGGGACACCAAGGGGCGGAGGCATGTGGCCTTTACCTCTGACCAATCAGGAAAGAGCTGTCGTGTTGTAAACGTATAGGACACGCCCCTTCCTCTAGTCACTCGTTAGACAACAAAAATCTGAAGAGTCACATGACATAAAAGAGGTGGAGCCATTATAGCTAGCTACCAGAGCTAACCCCTGGTAGCTACACTTACTTATTACTCCTCCTCATGCCTCTCAGGGGGGAGGGTGGGGGGTGGGGTTAGGGGCGGGGTTAGGGGTGGGGTTAGGGGTGGGATCTGGGGGGTTAAGAAATAAAATCATTAAAGTAGCTTCATGTTCAGGACGGTAAAGTGATCCGGTCCAGATTAACCCTGTCGGAGACCCTATGGGGGTGGGGGGCAACATGTGTGTGTGTGTGTGGGGGGTGTTGTGGGCCCCCCATTCCGGGGCCTCAATACATCCAGGAAAGAGACTAAAAAGCAGGAGGTGTGAACGACAGAGACCCGATTCTGTCTGAGCGTCTGTGAACGCAGCACGTGTGTGTGTGTGTGTGTGTGTGTGTGTGTGTGTGTGTGTGTGTGTGTGTGTGTGTGTGTGTGTGTGTGTGTGTGTGGAGGAGAGGGAGAGGGCGAGCGAGGCACAGGGACGGGGGAGGATCAGGATCAGATGGACCGACGGCTCCTGACGAGCAGCTGATCCTCTCAACTTTCCTCTGGATTCTGCGTCTGCAGCTCCTCTCAGGTACGCTTCAGGTGCAGGTCCACCGGGTTCTGGTGCTGGTTCTGATCCAGGTTCTGGTTCTGGTCCACGCTCAGGTTCAGGTTCTACCAACTTGACTAACTTGAGGTGAAGATGAGCTCCTCTTCCTCTTTCGGGGAGGAAGAAGGAGCGGGGAGCGTTCCACTCGGGGAGCGTTCCACTCGGTGAATGATTGAAGACCTTTGATTTATTTGAGCAGGAGGTCAGACCTGAACCAGAACCCCCACCGGCGTCCGTTAGAACCCGGTGGGAACCATTAGAACCAGCAGGAGAGCTGTTTGCTTGTTTGCTTTGTTTTGCTTGTTCTGGTCTTTAATTTGTTGGTTTTGTTTGTTTGTCTTTGTTGTTTGTTGTTGTTGTTTGCTTGTTTGTGTTTACACAGAGGCTCAGGTCAGTAAACAGTTGAAGGTTTGATCCTCGGCCGCAGAAACCGTTTGATTTCAACACAAGAAGTATTTAAATTAATTCATGTAAAAATTAAGAAGACGAAAACCTCCTCCTCTTCCTCCTCCTCCTCCTCCTCCTCCTCTTCCTCCTCCTCCTCTTCCTCCTCCTCCTCCTCTTCCTCCTCTTCCTCCTCCTCCTCCCTCTTCCTCCTCCTCTTCCTCCTCCTCCTCTCCCTCTTCCTCCTCCTCTTCCTCCTCTTCCTCCTCCTCCTCCTCCTCCCTCTTCCTCCTCCTCTTCCTCCTCCTCCTCTCCCTCTTCCTCCTCCTCCTCCTCCTCCTCCTCCTCCTCTTCCTCTTTATCCTTTCCAAAAATGTCAAATTTTGCAATATTGAAGAGAATTTTATTGATGCATCTCAAAGCCGAGAAAAACTGATTTCCTGTTTGAGTGATTCTGCAAACAAACAAACAAACAAACAAACAAACAAACAAACAAACAAACAAACAAACCTCCTGCAGGTTCAACAGGAGACTGATGTTAAACAACAAACTTCTGTCATTTTAATGACATCAATCAATCAATCAATCAGGTGACCAGTCGATCTTCTCGTGATCGATGGACGGAGGATCAATGAGTTCAGCTCCTCTGGAGCTTTGAACCTTTTAATATTTGTTTCAGCCGATCTGATTGGTCCCATTTCTGTGTGTGTGTGTGTGTGTGTGTGTGTGTGTGTGTGTGTGTGTGTGTGTGTCTGTGTGTGTGTGTGTGTGTGTGTGTGTGTGTGTCTGTGTGTGTGTGTGTGTGTGTGTGTGTGTGTGTGTCTGTGTGTGTGTGTGTGTGTGTGTGTATGTGTGTGTGTGTGTGTGTGTGTGTGTGTCTGTGTGTGTCTGTGTGTGTGTGTGTGTGTGTGTGTCTGTGTGTGTGTGTGTGTGTGTCTGTGTGTGTGTGTGTGTGTGTGTATGTGTGTGTGTGTGTGTGTGTGTGTGTCTGTGTGTGTGTGTGTGTGTGTGTGTGTCTGTGTGTGTGTGTGTGTGTGTGTGTCTGTGTGTGTGTGTGTGTGTGTGTGTGTCTGTCTGTGTGTGTGTGTGTGTGTGTGTGTGTGTGTGTGTGTGTGTGTGTGTGTGTGTGTGTGTGTGTGTCTGTGTGTGTGTCTGTGTGTGTGTGTGTCTCTGTGTGTGTGTGTGTGTGTGTGTGTCTCTGTGTGTGTGTGTGTCTCTGTGTGTGTGTGTGTGTGTGTGTGTGTGTGTGTGTGTGTGTGTGTGTGTGTGTGTGTGTGTGTGTGTGTGTGTGTGTGTGTGTGTGTGTGTGTGTGTGTTGCTCAGATCCACATTGATTTTTCTTTCTCAACATCTGATTTTAATTCCACTCCTCTTGAACCCACATGTGGTCTGGATCCGGTCCAGAACCCCATCAAATCCACACCGGATCAGGTTCTGAATTGGGTTCTGGATTGGATCAGGTTCTGGATCAGGTTCTGGATCAGATTCTGAACCGGATCAGGTTCTGGATTTGGTTCTAGACTGGATTGGGTTCTGGACTGGATCCGGCTCGGTTCTTCTGTATGTCTGGGTTGATGATGTCATCAGAGCTGTGGGCGGGGCTGACAGCATCTTTAGCAGCTGGAGGCGCCTCATTGGACAGAGTTCAAGTAAATCCTTCCCACAGGTTGTGTTGATGATGTCATCAATACTCGCCCGGTGCAACCTGATCGATCAGGCGATTGGTTATTGATCTGACCAGTAGCCATTGCTCAGCTGGTGGGTTGACTGGTTGGTTGGTTGGGTGACTGGTTGGTTGATTGATCAACTGGTTTGTTGGTTGGTTGGTTAACTGGTTGGTTGATTGGTTAACTGGTTGGTTGAATGCTTGACTGGTTGGGTGGTTGGTTGGGTGGTTGGTTGGTTAACTAGTTGGTTGATTGATTGATTGCTTCCAGACCCAGATCATGAGGTCATGTGACCATAAGAACCAATGGAAACATCATGTGTTCATGCTAAGCTAAAAGCTAAACAATGACTTCCTGGTGTGGTTGGCTCCTCCCTCTCAGGTGTGTTTTGTCTCCTCCCCCTCAGGTGTGTTTTGTCTACTCCCCCTCCGGTCCTCCACCCCCAGTGTCCTCCAGGAGCTCCCAGAATCCTTTGCGTGCCCTGACTAGTCTTCTTGCTGTGACTCCCGCCCCCCTCATGGGCTCAGCGTCTGACACGCCCCCGTCAGTGGAAGCCCCGCCCCAGCCTTAACGCGATGGAGCCCGCCGTGATGATGACGATGCTGTCGGACAGACGGGACGATGAAGAGGAGAGGGAGGCGGGGGGAGAGGAGGAGGGGACGCAGCAGGAGAACGGGAGACCCCTGCTGGAGGGGGCAGTAGAGAAAGGAGCCCCCCCGGACCCCCCCTCTGGACAGCAGGTGTCCAACGGCTTCACCGCCTCCAGCCCCCAGAACCCCAGGGAGGGGACCGCCTCCGGCGCCGGGGGCGCGTCCTCGGGGGCGGTGGGAGGGGGCGGGGCCTCCTTCAGGACCCTGGTGGTCCAGCAGACCAGCCTGTCGCCCCGGGAGACCTGGGGCAAGAAGATGGACTTCCTGCTGTCGGTGGTCGGTTACGCCGTTGACCTGGGCAACGTGTGGCGCTTCCCCTACATCTGCTACCAGAACGGAGGAGGTGAGGGGCGGGGCCTGTGTTGGGCGGGGCCGGGGGCAGGGCCTGTGAAGGATGGGGTCTGTGAGGGGAGGGGTTCATGAACTGAGAATTAAACGTGTTTGATCAACAACAACAAATAAACAACAACAACAAATTACCCCAAAACAGCAACTAGAACAAACAACAAGAGAACAGCTGGAGATAAACAATGATAAACACCAAATAAACAACACAACAGGTCACAACAAAACAGCAAACAAACAACACGCCAAACATCAGGTGTTTGGGGGAGGAGCCATCTACCCAAACAGTTAGTGGCTAACTGCTACCAAATGCTAAGGGCTAATTAGCAGATGGCATTATGGAGTTCATCACCGTTTGTTTGTTTGTTTGTTTGTTTGTTTGTTTGTTTCTTTGTTTGTTTGTTTGTTTGTGTGTTTCTGACTGGATCTGAGTGAACAGATAGAGACGCGACCAAACAGCTGGATAAACCCCGCCCCCGTCCGCCCCCCCAGCAGAAAACAGGCCCCCCTCCACCTTTATTGAGTTTGCAATAATAAAATCTTTGCAATTTCCTGTGTGCTGTATTTGTACGTCTGGAGGGTGGGGGTGTGGGTGGCGGTGGGGGGGCGGGTAGCGGTCGAGGGCGGTGGGCGAGTGTAGTGACAGGGGGGGACGGTGGGGGGGCCCTGATGGAGGCCGCAGTATTAATTGTGGTTTTTATGAGAAGGCGCCTTCGGCCGCGTTTAATAACCTGAAGCCGGCAGCTCAATCAGCCCTTATCTGCCCCCCTGCCCCCCCACGGCCCCGCCCACCACACACACACACACACACACACACACACACACACACACACACACACACACACACACACACACACACACACTCTAAGTGGATAGTGAGGACCAGAGACGTGTGATCAGGTTAGGGTGAACATCATCATCATCTGGTGGTTAACTGTCTCCTCTGGCTCCTCCCCCAGGGGCGTTCCTGCTGCCCTACCTGCTGATGGCGCTCTTTGGGGGTGTCCCCCTCTTCTACATGGAGCTGGCTTTGGGCCAGTTCCACCGCAGCGGCTGCATCTCCGTCTGGAAGCACATCTGCCCCATCTTCAAAGGTAGGAGCCCAGAGGCCCCGCCCACACACTGGGGGGGTGGCTAACCTCCTGACCACGCCCCTTGACGACATCAGTAACCCCCCCAGAAAAACACTCTATGGTATGATCTATGAAATGATCACATCTAACAAGAAATGTCACCAGATGTCACCAGGAGAAAGAAAGGAAGATTAGTCAACAGACGGCGAACCAGTTAACTAGAGACTAGTTTAAACACCAGTTAACTAGAGACTAGTTTAAACACCAGTTAACTAGAGTCTAAACAGTTGTTAACTAGAGACTAGTTTAAACACCAGTTAACTAGAGTCTAAACAGTTGTTAACTGGAGACTAGTATAAACACCAGTTAACTACAGACTGGTTTAAACAGTAGTTAACCGGAGACTAGTTTAAACACCAGTAAACAAGAGACTAGTTTAAACATGAATTAACCAGAGACTAGTTTAAACACCAGTTAACTAGAGACTAGTTTAAACACCAGTTAACCACCGACTGTTTTAAACACCAATTAACTAGAGTGTAATTTAAACAGTAGTTAACTGGAGACTAATTTAAATACCAGTTAACTAGAGACTAGTATAAACACCAGTTAACTAGAGACTAGTTTAAACACCAGTTAACTAGAGACTAGTATAAACACCAGTTAACTAGAGACTAGTTTAAACACCAGTTAACTAGAGACTAGTTTAAACGCTAGTTAACTAGAGACTACAGTAGTTTAAACAGTAGTTAACCGGAGACTAGTTAAAACACCAGTTAACTAGAGTGTAATTTAAACAGTAGCTAACTGGAGACTAGTATAAACACCAGTTAAGCAGAGACTAGTTTAAACACCAGTTAACAGGAGACTAGTATAAACACCAGTTAACCAGAGACTAGTTTAAACACCAGTTAACTAGAGACTAGTTTAAACACCAGTTAAGCAGAGACTAGTTTAAACACCAGTTAAGCAGAGACTAGTTTAAACACCAGTTAACAGGAGACTAGTATAAACACCAGTTAACCAGAGACTAGTTTAAACACCAGTTAACTAGAGACTAGTATAAACACCAGTTAACCAGAGACTAGTTTAAACACCAGTTAACTAGAGACTAGTTAAACACCAGTTAACTAGAGTGTAGTTTAAACAGTAGTTAATTGGAGACTAGTTTGAACACCAGTTAACTAGAGACTAGTTAAACACCAGTTAACTAGAGTGTAGTTTAAACAGTAGTTAATTGGAGACTAGTTTAAACACCAGTTAACAGGAGACTAGTATAAACACCATTTAAACAGAGACTAGTTTAAACACCAATTAACTAGAGACTAGCTTAACACCAGTTAACTAGAGTGTAGTTTAAACAGTAGTTAATTGGAGACTAGTTTGAACACCAGTTAACTAGAGACTAGTTCTAACACTAGTTGGTTCCGCCCCCAGGGATAGGATTCGCCATCTGCATCATTGCCCTCTATGTGGCGTTCTACTACAACACCATCATGGCGTGGGCGCTGTACTACCTGATGTCATCGTTTGGCTCCGCCCTCCCCTGGAGCACCTGCTCCAACAGCTGGAACACCGCCCACTGCCACCAGTACATGTCCAGCGACCAGAA
Source organism: Antennarius striatus (assembly GCF_040054535.1). NCBI lineage: Eukaryota > Metazoa > Chordata > Actinopteri > Lophiiformes > Antennariidae > Antennarius > Antennarius striatus. The sequence continues at coordinate 26,230,441 of NC_090781.1, read as the reverse complement.
CGTGTCCTGGTCCAACTCCTCCACCTCCCCCGCCGAGGAGTTCTACATGTGAGTACAGGGGGAGGAGCCAGGAGGGGGTAGGAGTAAGGAGGAGGTAGGAGGGGTCAGGAGGAGGGAGGAGGAGTCAGGAGGAGGGAGGAGGAAGGAGGGGTCAGGAGGAGGGAGGAGTCAGGAGTCAGGAGGAGGAGTCAGGAGGAGAGAGGAGTCAGGTTCGGGTTTGACTCCTGGATCGTTTCCTGTTTCTGACATGAATCCTGACTCTGAGCTCAGCTGAGTTCAAATAAAACTGATGTCCTCCATCACTGCCTCTCCTCCTCCTCCTCTCCTCCAGGCGTCAGGTCCTCCAGGTCCATCGCTCTCCTGGTCTTCATCATCTGGGCTCCGTCAGCTGGCAGCTGTCCCTCTGTCTGCTCCTCATCTTCACCGTCGTCTACTTCAGCATCTGGAAGGGAGTCAAGATGTCTGGGAAGGTAAAGGAGGAGGGGGAGGAGGAGGAGCTGCATCATCATGAGGAGCAACCCTCCTGTTAGAATGTTAGCATGTTAGCGAGCTCTGACACCTCCCTCAGTGACTCCTGACACCTCCTCCAGATGTGGGGGTGGGGAGGTGGGGGAGGTGCAGTACACTGTTAGCTTAGAGGCTACAGCCGTTAGCAATGTCGGCCAGTGGTCCCCGGGGCTCCGCCCCCTGTTGCTGTGATTGGTTGTGGTTGTGCTCAGGTGGTCTGGGTGACGGCCACCTTCCCCTACCTGGTCCTCCTGGTGCTGCTCGTCCGTGGGGCCACTCTGCCCGGGGCCTGGAGGGGCGTGGTCTTCTACCTGAAGCCTGATTGGGAGAAGCTGCTCAGCACCACGGTAGGTGTCCCGCCCTCGGCTAACTCCTCCCCCGTACTCCTCCCCCGTACTCCTCCCCCTAACTCCCCCTGACTCCTCCCCTGACTCCTCCCCCTGACCCCTCCCATCACCTGTCCAGGTGTGGATCGACGCCGCCGCCCAGATCTTCTTCTCCTTGGGGCCGGGCTTCGGCGTCCTGCTCGCCTTCGCCAGCTACAACCCGTTCCACAACAACTGCTACAAGTAAGAGCATCACCACGGCGACGGGAGACGGACCAATCACAGGCCTGGAAGACAAAAACATTCGTTTATACAGAATATTATAAAAATAAATAAACAAAATAACATCATAAATAAATAAAAAACAGGTGTTCCTGACTGTAGCTCCGTTTAACCTTTCACCTCTTCTCAGTGTCTCATTGGTCGCTTTGAGTCATGTGATCTGGTGAGAGAAGGTTTGAGGAAGAGGAGGGTCTGTTTGATCAGATGTTATTGATTAATCATCAACTCCTCCCCCTCAGAGACGCTCTCCTCACCTCCTCCGTTAACTGTCTGACCAGCTTCCTGTCTGGTTTTGTCATCTTCACCGTTTTGGGCTACATGGCTGAGATGAGGCATCAGGACGTGGACGCCGTGGCCAAAGACGCAGGTAGGTCCCGTCTGGCCCCGGGTCTGGATCCAGACCCGGACCCGGGTCCAGGAGCCTCCTGGTGCTGCTGCCTCAGAGCGTGTGCCCCCCCCCCCCCAGGTCCCAGCCTGCTCTTCATCATCTACGCCGAGGCCATCGCCAACATGCCGGCCGCCTCCTTCTTCTCCATCATCTTCTTCCTGATGATCATCATGCTGGGGCTGGACAGCACGGTCAGTCCTCCAGGCTCCGCCCACGGGCGCCGCTGCTGTTTTATGTCTGTGTTCTGGTTCTGTTTCTGATTCTGGTTCTGAGTCTGAGTCTGAGTCTGAGTCTGGTTCTGGTTCTGGTTCTGGTTCTGATTCTGATTCTGATTCTGATTCTGGTTCTGGTTCTGATTCTGGTTCTGGTTCTGCGTCCAGTTCGCCGGACTGGAGGGCGTCATCACCGCCATGCTGGATGAGTTCCCTCAGGTTCTGGTCCGGAGGCGGGAGGCGTTCGTCCTGGGTCTGGTGTGTGTGTGCTACCTGGGAGCCCTGTCCACACTGACCTACGTAGGCCCCGCCCACCACCCACCTGTCTGTCCTCCAATCAGCTCCCTCACCCTACTGATGATATCACACTCTACTGATGATGTCATGTTATACTGATGATGTAACACTCTATCGATGATGTCATATTATACCGATGATGTCACGTTATACCGATGATGTCACATTATACTGATGATGTCGTATTATACCGATGATGTCACATTATACCGATGATGTCACATTATACCGATGATGTCGCATTATACTGATGATGTCACATTATACCGATGATGTCACATTATACTGATGATGTCACATTATACTGATGATGTCACGTTATACTGATGATGTCACGTTATACTGATGATGTCGTATTATACTGATGATGTCGTATTATACCGATGATGTCACATTATACCGATGATGTCACATTATACCGATGATGTCACATTATACTGATGATGTCACATTATACCGATGATGTCGCATTATACTGATGATGTCACATTATACCGATGATGTCACATTATACTGATGATGTCACATTATACTGATGATGTCACGTTATACTGATGATGTCACGTTATACTGATGATGTCGTATTATACTGATGATGTCGTATTATACTGATGATGTCACATTATACTGATGATGTCACGTTATACTGATGATGTCACGTTATACTGATGATGTCACTCTTTCAGGGCGGGGCCTTCGTGGTGAAGCTGTTTGAGGAGTACGCCACGGGCCCGGCCGTCATCACAGTGGTCCTGCTGGAGGTCATCGCCGTCTCCTGGTTCTACGGTGAGTCGGGTCATGACGGCACAGAGGTCATGTGACATCACCAAGGTCATGTGACTTCACCGAGGTCATGTGACTCCTCGCTGCCCCCCCCAGGCACCAGCCGATTCTGCGGCGACGTGCAGCTGATGCTGGGCTTCTACCCCGGCTGCTTCTGGAGGGTCTGCTGGGTCGCCATCTGCCCCTGCTTCCTGCTGGTGAGCCCCCCCGTGCGCAGCGGCCAATGGGAGCGTGGCGCCGTGCTGACGTGTGATGTGGTGTCTGTGTCCAGTTCATCATCATCAGCTTCCTGGCGTTCCCCCCGGAGGTGCGTCTGTTCCACTATGACTACCCCCCCTGGACCACGGTGCTGGGCTACTGCATTGGGGTGTCCTCCTTCGTCTGCGTCCCCGCCTACATGGTCTACCACCTGCTGCACGCCAAGGGCTCCTTCAAGCAGGTGCGCCGCCACCGGCCAATCAGCACGCAGCAGCATGGGTGGAGGGGCGTGTCCCACAAGACGCACACGGGCTGCTTGTGTCTGGTGGTGATTCACATCCACCTCTAGCTAGGCTAACGTAGGCTGGGCTAACATAGGCTAACATAGGCTATGCTAAGCTAGCATAGCTTTAGCCCCTCTGAGCTAACGACACCTGTCCCCCCCCCACAGCGTCTCCTGAAGAGCATCACCCCGGAGCCGAGCAGCGACCATCACAGAAACTTCATCATCACCAACGCCGTGTGACACCCCGCCCCCTCCGTCCAGCCCCACCCTCTGGACCTTTGACCTCACCTGTTGTCACCTGTGCCGCGTGGAGACGGAGGCGTAGCTGCTGGTTCTGGTCTCCGTGGCAACCCCCCCCTTATGGTTCTACACATGTTTTCTATAAAGGTTGTGTGTTCAGGCGGGTAGGAAGCAGAGCCCCGCCCCCTTCCTTGCAGAGCCCCGCCCCCTGGCCGTCTGTTTATGTTCCTGTCTGTTACGTAAAGTTCAGGAATGTTTTTACGTCTGAAGCCAAAAACCTGTGGAGTCCTGTGTGTGTGTGTGTGTGTGTGTGTGTGTGTGTGTGTGTGTGTGTGTGTGTGTGTGTGTGTGTGTGTGTGAGTGTGTGTGTGTGTGTGTGTGTGTGTGTGTGTGTGTGTGTGTGTGTGTGTGTGTGTGTGTGTGTGTGTGTGTGTGTGTGTGTGTGTGAGTGTGTGTGTGTGTGTGTGTGTGTGTGTGTGTGTGTGTGTGTGTGTGTGTGTGTGTGTGTGTGTGTGTGTGTGTGTGTGTGTGTGTGTGTGTGTGTGAGCAGGGGGTGTGGTCTGTGAGTACTGGTCATCTTGTGTTAACTCATCTGTGTCGTGTAACCTGTGAACCTCCCGTGTGTGTGTGTGTGTGTGTGTGTGTGTGTGTGTGTGTGTGTCATGTGATCTCCTGTTGTCACGTCAACCATTGAACTATGTAGTGGAGGAGGTGGCCCCGCCCCCTCCTACCTGTCGTACCTGAGGTTTGTGTCAGATGTGTGTCTAGAGTAACGGTCAATAAATGTGATCAATAACCAATAATAAAGATCAATCAGTGACAAGTGACTGGATTGGTTAATGATGCACCAACAGAGGGCAGCTCCGCCCCTCACAACACCTCAACAGGAAAACCTGATTCAAGGTCAAACCGGTCACCAGACATCACCCGAGTGGTGACATAATCAATACAGTAGTGACATCATCACCTAAGTGATGACATCATACATATAGTAGTGACATCATCACCCGACTGTAGATGTTATTAATCTGGTGATTATGTCACTATAATTGATAAAGTAGTGACATCATCAATAAATTATCATCATCATTACCATCATCATCACCATCATCATCATCACCATCATCATCACCACCATCTTCATCATCATCATCATCATCATCATCACCATCATCTTCATCACCATCATCATCACCATCATCTTCATCACCATCATCATCATCTTCATCACCATCATCATCACCATCATCTTCATCACCATCATCATCACCATCATCATCATCATCACCATCACCATCACCATCATCATCACCATCATCATCATCACTATCACCATCATCATCACCATCATCATCACCATCATCTTCATCACCACCATCATCATTATCACCATCACCATCATCATTACCATCATCATCACCATCATCTTCGTCACCATCATCATCATCATCATCACCATCATCATCACCATCATCTTCGTCACCATCATCATCATCATCATCATCATCACCATCATCCTAGTCAATCCAGAATCCTTTAAATTGCTAAGCTAAATGCTAATGAACCTGTCCCACACGATGGGAACCTGTGGAGTCCTGTGTGATTGGTTCCATTTCTGTGTGTGTGTGTGTGTGTGTGTGTGTGTGTGTGTGTGTGTGTGTGTGTGTGTGTGTGTGTGTGTGTGTGTGTGTGTGTGTGTGTGTTGTAATTTCCTCTGATGGACACATCATGTGTTTTCTCTTATCGTTCACATCTATAATAAACGCCGTGGCGGCGGCGGCGGCGTATCACCTGCCCCCCTCCCCCCGCCCCCATCATCTCCTCCTATCGTCTCCTTCCTTCTGCTCGTCTCCTCAGCGCTGAGCCGGTGCTCTGATCCTAGCCTCTGATTGGCCGACACTCTCTGAACATTTCAGCTCCATCAGGAGGAACACCTGACATTCAAATGTCAACAGGTGGAAGAGAGCAGGCCCCGCCTACTCACAGCCCCGCCCACTCACCCGGCCCTCAGGGCGTTACCGTTAGCTGCGGCCCCTTCAGGGTCCGTCGGTGAGCGGAGCGCTAGACCGAAGGTGTCACCAGCTAGTAGCAGCTAGCATGTTGTAGAAGTTAAGATTAACAGCAGTTAGCATGTGGTAGCGGTTAGCGCTAGCAGCCGAACTGATCCGCTGTACATGTACGATGAGATGTTGGTGATGTCACGCCGTAGCCCTGCCCCCAGCGTGTTGCTGCTCTTCCTGTGTTCAGGTGAGGGGGCGGGTCTTGATGACACTGCTTCCTGTTTGTAGGTGGAGCCTAAACAGAGAGCACAGCTTTTCTCACATGTTCTTGAGCTCCTATAGGCTGGGCTCTGGAGGGAGGCCCCGCCCCAGGGGCTGCTGGGTAACTTTGATGCTTTGACCCTCCCTGCCCCCCCCCCTGCGGGAGACGCTGACATTCTCTCGCTCCTCCTGCCTCTCTGATGATGCGTTGATAACGCCGCCATCTGAACTACAGGAAATGAAACCTTCATCCTGCGGGCGCCGCCGCCGCCCGTTATCGCACCACGCCTCGGTGGGCGACGCCCCCCCTCACAACCCCCCTCACCCCCCCTCGCCCTAATGAACTCATTTAAGGAAGGAGACGGGGGCCTTATCTGTGAGGACGAGGCGTCTCCTCGCTTCACAGGACGGTTGCTAGGAGACGAGGAGATGAAGGCCTCCAGGAGGAGGTGGTGACCCCCCAGGACTGAAAACCCTTCAGCAGCAGGTTTCATCTCTCACATGAACTAGAGACTAGTTTAAACACCTGTAGAGACTAGTTTAAACACCTGAAGAGACTAGTTTAAACACCTGAAGAAGAGACTAGTTTAAACACCTGTAGAGACTAGTTTAAACACCTGAAGAAGAGACTAGTTTAAACACCTGAAGAAGAGACTAGTTTAAACACCTGAAGAGACTAGTTTAAACACCTGAAGAAGAGACTAGTTTAAACACCTGAACTAGAGACTAGTTTAAACACCTGAAGAAGAGACTAGTTTAAACACCTGAAGAGACTAGTTTAAGCACATGAAGAGACTAGTTTAAACACCTGAACTAGAGACTAGTTTAAACACCTGAACTAGAGACTAGTTTAAACACCTGAAGAAGAGACTAGTTTAAACACCTGAAGAGACTAGTTTAAACACCTGAAGAAGAGACTAGTTTAAACACCTGAAGAAGAGACTAGTTTAAACACCTGAAGAGACTAGTTTAAACACCTGAAGAGACTAGTTTAAACACCTGAAGAAGAGACTAGTTTAAACACCTGAAGAAGAGACTAGTTTAAACACCTGAAGAGACTAGTTTAAACACCTGAAGAAGAGACTAGTTTAAACACCTGAAGAGACTAGTTTAAGCACCTGAAGAGACTAGTTTAAACACCTGAACTAGAGACTAGTTTAAACACCTGAAGAGACTAGTTTAAACACCTGAACTAGAGACTAGTTTAAACACCTGAAGAGACTAGTTTAAAGACCTGAAGAGACTAGTTTAAACACCTGAAGAGACTAGTTTAAACACCTGAAGAGACTAGTTTAAACACCTGAAGAAGAGACTAGTTTAAACACCTGAAGAGACTAGTTTAAAGACCTGAAGAGACTAGTTTAAACACCTGAACTAGAGACTAGTTTAAACACCTGAAGAGACTAGTTTAAAGACCTGAAGAGACTAGTTTAAACACCTGAAGAGACTAGTTTAAAGACCTGAAGAGACTAGTTTAAACACCTGAAGAGACTAGTTTAAACACCTGAAGAGACTAGTTTAAACACCTGAAGAGACTAGTTTAAACACCTGAACTAGAGACTAGTTTAAAGACCTGAAGAGACTAGTTTAAACACCTGAAGAGACTAGTTTAAACACCTGAACTAGAGACTAGTTTAAACACCTGAAGAAGAGACTAGTTTAAACACCTGATCCGGATCGATGGTTCGGTTCTACAGGGACTGGAGGCTCCTCTCAGCACTTAAATTGGCTGCTGCCGCCCCCTGCTGGTTGCCATGGAAACTGCTCTCCTCAGGGCGTCGCCTGGGCCCTCATCCTGGGAGAACAAATAAGCAGGAGAAACGCCCTGAGGGCGTGTCCCGCAGCACCATATACAGGTAGTCGCCGACTTACAATCGCGATTGGTCCCGACAGATCGGTCGTAATTCGACTCTGTCGTAAATCGACTCTTTAGTAAAAATTCAATCCAGCATCACTGGTGCTGGTTCTTGGCTGGGGGTCGTCCGGATCGTCAGCTGGGGCAGCGTGTGGGTTGGTGGGAGCGGGAGACCATCTTTTCATAATCATTGTGAGCTTTGTCTGAATTGTTCGTTTCTTTTTCTCCTCATAAGTTTCACAATATGGACGGAAAGCGTCGTTTGCCATCCGTTCAATCCTTGCAAATGTTTCTATGTTCTATGTCCATTTCTTCAAAGTGTGCACGGAGTTTATTTAACAGGGAAAAGCCTTCTGACAAGCCTTTGGTGGTGGACATTTTTTCTGTTTCCTCCTCTTCTTTCTCTGCTTCTCTTCTCTCTTCTTCTTCCACTCTTTCTTCTTCCAGCGCGATCAGTTCTTCTTACAGCGCGATCATTCGTGAGTTCTCCAAGGAGAGGTTTTTTGCCAGTTTCACTATTTTCTCCCGAATCTGATCAAGTTCTTCATCACTTTCAAATCCAGCAGAAGAGTTCACGTAACGCTTGACAGTTTTTCCATACGCCATTCATACATTTCTCCGTCACAGCCTCCTAAGCAGCCCAGCCCATCAGTAGTGGGCTGGGCTGCTGATCTCAGTGTGACTGAACAGCGTGTGTGCGGCGTGGGGACTGGAGAGAGCGCGGGAGCCTCAGAGCGTGAGTACTGTGGCTGGAGGGAATGCCCGCGTTACCCGGACATCGTGGTCGTAAAGTCGGTCGGTCGTAAGTTGCATAGGTCGTAAGTCGACGACTACCTGTATGGTCATCATCTCCCTCAGCAGACTCGTATCCACCTTTAGTTTCATTTGGACGACCAGGGACCCGCTGTGACCTTTGACCTTCCGCAGCCTGAACCTGGCTGGTCTGGAGCAGCTCTGGTCCTTCCTGAAAGGGGCTCTCTCTGTTTTCTCCTCATTTGTTAGGAGAGAAGTCTGCTGTGAATCCTGATTAAAAATAATAAATAATAAATGAATAAAAATAAATAGATAAATTAATTAATTAATTAATGGATAAATGTTTTCAGGTTGCTGCTATATTTAACTTCCTGTTTCCTGATTCCTGATCAGCAGTTAATAAATTCAAACACGTCTTCCTCCGATCGATCCTGATTAGATCCGGTTTAATTGATCGATCCTGATGAATGGGACCCCTGTTAAGTTTGACAGCGGTTCTTTACCGCGCATGCGCAGTGGAGTCCCAGCAGCCCCTCGGTCAGAGCTCCAAACACGGAAGTCAGAAGCTAGGACCTTAGAGATAAAAGCAGAAACTCGTCTCAACCGGAAACGTTGCGTGTAAACACGATGACGTCATCACGCCGTTTCTTATGTCACAGAGGGAGGTGTCAGTCCTCCCCGGTGAACAGGACCCACCGGATGTTGTGGCTCATTGACGTTAGCTTTCTGTTAGCGGAGCGGCGACCCGGGACCCCCCAGGAGCCGGACGTCCGGTGGCCAAAGTCCCGGTTCCGGTCGGGTGGAGGTGGCGGCGGGATGGCACCGACACCGTGCGCGACCCCCCCGCCCCGTGAGTATCCACGTGACCGTTGCCGCTTCCCGGGGCGGCTAGCTTAGCCGCTCGCTCTAGAGTAGCTTCAGGCTAGCTGAGGCTACCTGAGGCTAGCTACCTGAGGCTAGCTTAGCCGCTAGCTCTAGAGTAGCTTCAGGCTAGCTGAGGCTACCTGAGGCTAGCTACCTGAGGCTAGCTTAGCCGCTAGCTCTAGAGTAGCTTCAGGCTAGCTGAGGCTAGCTACCTGAGGCTAGCTTAGCCGCTAGCTCTAGAGTAGCTTCAGGCTAGCTGAGGCTACCTGAGGCTAGCTACCTGAGGCTAGCTTAGCCGCTAGCTCTAGAGTAGCTTCAGGCTACTTTAGTTCAGGGGCTGCAGGTGGGGACCCCCCCGGGCCCCCAGTCTGACATTTAAATGTCTGACACCCCACTCATTATTAATGAACTCGTTAATCCTGACCTTTACCCACCGCTTCCTGTTGGTGATGAAAGGTCACCAGAGACCCCCCCCCACGGAGACCTGACCCCCCACGGAGACCCACTGGTTCCACTCTACCTCAACACACCTGCTTACATTAGTCAGTCAGTCATCTTCAGATCACCACCGTGGAGGGTCACGGGGCACAGGGCGTGAGGCGGGGGACACTCCGGGCACGACGCCAGTGCACACAGACATACAACCACGCACACACACTCATTCTTACGGGTAATTTGGAACAGCCAATCAACCTGAAGCGAATGTTTCTGGAGGGGGGGGGAAGCCGGAGAGCCCGGAGAGAACCCCCCCGTGTCTGGAGGGGGTTCTCTCCGGGTTCTCCGGACAGAGCAGGACTCGAACCCAGGTCCGCCATGTTGTGAGGCGGCAGCGCTAACCACTGCGCCAACGTGCCGCCCCTGCTTACATTAGCATCAAGCTAATTCAGAAGAGCGCTAATATTAACATTGATGTTAGACTAGCATTATGCTAACCTGTTAAGGTTAACGTTAGCCAATGTTAAGGACATGCTAGCTCTGGCGTTAGCTAGGTGCTAGCATGAGATTTTTTAAATTGTGAGATTATTTTAAATTTGTTACAATAAAGTCTTTGAGTTTGTTAGAATTCGTCTGGATGTGATTGGCTGGTCTCTGGTGGAGGGCGGGGCCGGTGGGCGGGGCCTCATATAACAGACAGACAAACAGCAGCTCCAGTCGTTCTTTATTTGTCACCAATAAAACCAAAACCGCCTGAGTTTAGCTTGTGCTCAAGCTCCGCCCCCACTAACAGTCATGTGACCCGCTGGAGGACAGTACGATTTGTGCAAATCAGAAAAGGTACCAAACGGCCTCGCGGAGGCGGGGTCTCCAGGGGGGGCCGTCTCTAAACTACTGGGGGTTGTAAACGATGAGGAGGCGGGGCAAGGGCGTGGCCGCCCCCCCGTCCCTTTCATTTCTCCATGAGTGACAGCTGGATGATACGCTGTAGCTCCGCCTCTTCCTGCCGCTGCCGGAGCTCCGCCTCTTCCTGCTCCCGAGCTGAGATCTCCATGGCGATACGCAGCTGCTCGTTGTAGCTGCATCGAGTGGGCGTCGCCTTTGAGGGGGTGGAGCACAGACTGGATGGGGGGCGGGACTTGTGCTGGGGGGTCCTGGGGTGAAAAATGAGAAAAAGGATGAAGGAGCGCAGTCATGAGACAGGTGAGGGAACATGAGACAGGTGAGGGAACATGATCCAGATGAGAAGACATGAGACAGCTGAGGGAACATGAGACAGGTGAGAGGACATGAGACCGGTGAGGGAACATGAGACAGGTGAGAGGACATGAGACAGCTGAGGGGAACATAAGACAGGTGAGAGGGCATGAGACAGGTGAGAGGGCATGAGACAGGTGAGAGGACATGAGACAGGTGGGAGGACATGTGACAGGTGAGGGAACATGAGACAGGTGAGAGAACATGAGACAGGTGAGAAGACATGAGACAGGTGAGGGAACATGAGACAGTTGAGAGGACATGAGACAGGTGAGGGAACATGACACAGGTGAGAGAACATGAGACAGGTGAGAAGACATGAGAAAGGTGAGGGAACATGAGACAGGTGAGAAGACAGACAGGTGAGGGAACATGAGACAGGTGAGAGGACATGTGACAGGTGAGAAGACATGAGACAGGTGAGGTAACATGAGACAGGTGAGAAGACATGAGACAGGTGAGAGGGCATGAGACAGGTGCGAGGGCATGAGACAGGTGAGAGGACATGAGACAGGTGGGAGGACATGTGATAGGTGAGGGAACATGAGACAGGTGAGAGAACATGAGACAGGTGAGAAGACATGAGACAGGTGAGGGAACATGAGACAGGTGAGAGGACATGAGACAGGTGAGGGAACATGATCCAGATGAGAGGACATGAGACAGCTGAGGGAACATGAGACAGGTGAGAAGACATGAGACAGCTGATGGAAATGAGACAGGTGAGACATGAGACAGCTTATGGAAATGAGACAGGTGAGAGGACATGAGACAGCTGAGAGGGCATGAGACAGGTGAGAGAACATGAGACAGGTGAGAGGACATGAGACTGGTGAGGGAACATGATACAGATGAGAGGACATGAGGCAGGTGAGGGAACATGAGACAGGTGAGAGGACATGAGACCGGTGAGGGAACATGATACAGATGAGAGGACATGAGACAGCTGAGGGAACATAAGACAGGTGAGAGGGCATGAGACAGGTGAGAGGGCATGAGACAGGTGAGAGGACATGAGACAGGTGGGAGGACATGTGACAGGTGAGGGAACATGAGACAGGTGAGAAGACATGAGACAGGTGAGGGAACATGATACAGTTGAGAAGACATGAGACAGGTGAGGGAACATGACACAGGTGAGAGAACATGAGACAGCTGAGGGAACATGAGACAGGTGAGAAGACATGAGAAAGGTGAGGGAACATGAGACAGGTGAGAAGACAGACAGGTGAGGGAACATGAGACAGGTGAGAAGACATGAGACAGGTGAGAGAACATGAGACAGGTGAGAGGACATGTGACAGGTGAGAAGACATGAGACAGGTGAGGTAACATGAGACAGGTGAGAAGACATGAGACAGGTGAGAGGGCATGAGACAGGTGAGAGGGCATGAGACAGGTGAGAGGACATGAGACAGGTGGGAGGACATGTGACAGGTGAGGGAACATGAGACAGGTGAGAGAACATGAGACAGGTGAGAAGACATGAGACAGGTGAGGGAACATGAGACAGGTGAGAGAACATGAGACAGGTGAGAAGACATGAGACAGGTGAGGGAACATGAGACAGGTGAGAGAACATGAGACAGGTGAGAGGGCATGAGACAGGTGAGAGAACATGAGACAGGTGAGGGAACATGAGACAGGTGAGAGAACATGAGACAGGTGAAAGGACATGAGACAGGAAGTGTGAACAGGAAGAACAAAGAACAGGAAGTGGAGATGACATGAGGGACTGGAGGAAGCAGAGAATTCTGGGTAGTGGAGTCCAGCTCCAAGGGTCCTGGTTTGGGTCTGACCTATCCAGACGACTCGGGTCACAGGACAGGGGGTGTGTCCCTGGCTTGCTATTGGTCAACGCCTCCCAGATGGTCACCTGGAAACAAACAGGAAGTCAGAGAGGCAGACTCCACCCCCATGGTTACCATGAAGGTGAAGTCCTGGATTAGGACGGCCCACCTGGTCGCACTCGGACCCCGCCTCCAGGAGGCTCTGCTGGATGGCGAACTGCAGCAGGTCCTCCTCCTCCTCCCTCACGCCCTCCTTCTGCCGGCCCCCCAGGAGGGTGTAACCGGGCGGGGCCTCGAAGACGCAGGGCGGGACCTGCCCCGCCCCACAGGACGCTGGAGGAGGGCGGGAGAAAGGGTAGACAGTACTCAGATTACATCAGTAACCAGATTACATCAGTAATCAGATTACTTTGGCCCTGTTCTTACTGCTGGAGCTAGAGCTGGAGACGCTGGATGAGTCGCTGCTTGGAGACGGGGTGTCGGCCCTTGCCGCCTCCCTCTGTCCCTCTGGCTCCGCCCCCCCGTTGGCGTGGAGCCCGTTGCCGTGGGCACGGCCAGCCGCCGCCTCCTCGCAGCTGTTGAGGTTGCTGAAGGAGATCCTGGCGTTCAGGATGTGGTAGAGGGGGATCTCTGCAGGGACACCACCCGATCAGTCCCGCCTCCTGCCCCCCATTGCCACGCCCCCTCAGGCCCCGCCCCTTACCGATCTGCACGGGGAAGCCCGGCGGCAGGCGCAGCGTGATGAAGTCACGCAGCTTGGCGAACATGGCGTTGGAGGCGGCCATGAGGTCGACGATGGGGGCCACCTGCCCCCCCAGGGACAGGGGGTGGGACTCGCACAGCCACAGCTTGGCCTTGAACCTGCAAAGACACGCCCACGTCACACAACTGACCTCATGGGGCGGGGCTTCCTGTGGGCGTCACCTCTGGGTCTTGGTGGTCAGCTGACAGGGGGGGCCCACGTCCCTGCGGGTCGGCGACGCGCCCGGGTTGAAGTACTCGTCTGCCGTCAGCACCGCCGGGGGGAGGGCCGGGGATGATGACTGGGTCACCTGAACCTGCAGAGACACGGTCTCAGGTGGGTGGGGCCAGCAGGGCGCCAGGAAGCGGGGCTTAAACAGGCAAACGTCTCACCCCATTGGTCGACCCCATGTGCTGTTCAGCGATGCCCAGGAAATTCTGCAGCGGCGTCCGCCCCCCTGTCCGGAGAGAGACCGGCAGGGTCATGGGGCTGGGGGGGGCCGGGTCAGGTGATCAGGATCAGGTGATCTGATCCAGATCTCCTGATCCTGATCCCGGGTGGTTCAGAAGGGGGTCACACCCCGGACTCAGGTGAGGTGCCCCGATTGCTGTGGCAGTGATGGGTTACCTGACCCGGTTGCCAAGGCAGCAATGGGTCACCTGGGTGGGGGTCCTGACTCACCTCTGGTCTTGTTCCTGTTCTGGTCCAGGTGGTTGGTTCTGGTCCTGGTGACCAGCTCCACGTTGGACGCGGCGTAGACCTGGAACACAATGAGGCGTCACCATCAGGGTCTGCTGCCCCCCCCAACCGGACCCGGACCCCCCTGAACCGGTCCTACCTTGGCTTCGTACCCGTTCACCGTCTCCATCTTCTCGCTCCTCCAGCCCAGAATCCCCGTCTTGTTCCTGCAACCAATGAAATGTCATGCCTCTGAGGCCCCGCCCGCCTCCAGGACTCGTTGGGTCCTGGACCCTAATGAGTGGGGGTATGTGACCCCACTTACTGGGGGGGGTCACATACCTCTCGAAGGCGATATTGCGGGTGTCCAGCTGCGTCGTCACCACCGGTGCTGTTAGCCTCGCGGCTACCTGCTCGTCGCTGGGAAGCCCCGCCCCCAGCAGACCTGACCCGGGGCCCCAACCCGGAGGGAACCCTGTCAGCGCTGAGACGCACATCGTCTCACAGAACACCAGCCGCCGGTCGTGGTCCACCTCCATCACCTCAGCGCTGGAGCCTGGGGGGGCAGGGGGCGGGGTTTAGGAGGGCTTGGTTCTCCCAGAACCTGATTGGCTGCTGGGGGTCATGTGACCTTGTCCTCTGAAGATGAAGCTGCGGTTTCCTCTCTGCCAGGTCATGTGTTCGAAGCCCATCAGGGTGGTGTCCACTCGGAGGCTCTGGCCGCTCTTCCACACCCTGTAGGTGTCGCTGGGGCAGATCCGGGACACCAGGGGCACTGCAGGGGGGGCAGGGGGCAGGAGCGGGTCAGAACCTGGTCTGGACTAAACAGAACACATCCATTTCGGGCCGCTCCGTTCATATCTCCATGGTAACGCTTGGACACGTTGTTCTACACCGCTATGCTGACGACACACTACTTCTTCTTCTTCTTTTCCTTTCACCTTCTCCCTTCAGGGTCTCCACAGCCAATCAGTGTCCTCCATCTAACCCTGTCTTCTCATCCTCTTCTCTCACACCAACTACCTTCATGTCTTCCCTCACTACATCCATAAACCTCCTCTTTGGTCTTCCTCTAGGCCTCCTGCCTGGCAGTTCAGAACTCGGCATCCTTCTACCAATATATTCACTATCTCTCCTCTGGACATGTCCAAACCATCTCAGTCTGGCCTCTCTGACTTTATCTCCAGAACCTCTAACATGTGCTGTCCCTCTGATGTACTCATTCCTGATCCTATCCATCCTGGTCACTCCCAGAGAGAACCTCAGCATCTTCATCTCTGCTACCTCCAGCTCTGTCTCCTGTCTTTTCCTCAGGGACACTGTCTCTAGACCAAACAACATCGCTGGTCTCACCACAGTTTTGTACACCTTTCCTTTCATTTTAGCTGAAACTCTTCTATCACACATCACACCTGACACTTTCCTCCACCCGTTCCATCCTGCCTGGACACGCTTCTTCACCTCTTTTCCACACTCTCCATTGCTCTGGACTGTTGAGCCTAAGTACTTCAGATCCTCCACCTTCTTGATCTCTTCTCCCTCTAACCTCACTCTTCCACTTGGGTCCCTCTCATTCACACACATGTACTCTGTCTTACTGCGGCTAACCTTCATTCCTCTCCTTTCCAGGACAAACCTCCACCTCTCTAGCTTCTCCTCCACCTGTTCCCTGCTCTCACTACAGATCACAATGTCATCTGCAAACATCATAGTCCATGGAGATTCCTGTCTAACCTCGTCTGTCAACCTGTCCATCACCATAGCAACAAGAAGGGGCTCAGAGCTGATCCCTGATGCAGTCCCACCTCCACCTTGAACTCCTCCGTCACACCTACACACACCTCACCACTGTCTTACAGTCCTCATACATGTCCTGCACCGCTCTAACATACTTCTCTGCCACTCCAGACTTCCTCATACAATACCACAGTTCCTCTCTGGACACCCTGTCATCAGCTTTCTCCAGATCTACAAAAACACAATGCAGCTCCCTCTGGCCTTCTCTGGACTTCTCTATCAACATCCTCAAAGCAAATACTACATCTGTAGTACTCTGTTTGGGCATGAAACCATACTGCTGCTCACAAATGTTCACTTCTGCCCTTAGTCTAGCTTCCACTACTCTCTCCCATAACTTCATTGTATGGCTCATCAGCTTTATTCCTCTGTAGTTGCCACAACTCTGCACGTCTCCCTTGTTCTTAAAAATGGGCACCAGCACACTTCTCCTCCATTCCTCAGGCATCTTCTCACTATCTAAGATCCTGTTGAACAACCCAGTCAGAAACTCTACTGCCACCTCTCCTAGACACTTCCAAACCTCTACAGGTATATCATCAGGACCGACTGCCTTTCCACTCTTCATCCTCTTCAGTTCCCTCCTCACTTCATCCTGACTAATCTTTGCTACTTCCTGGTCCACAACAGTCACCTCTTCTAGTCTTTGTTCTCTCTCATTTTCCACGTTCATCAACTCTTCAAAGTACTCTTTCCATCTTCCCATCACACTACTGGCACCTGTCAATAGACTTCCATCCCTATCCTTAATCACCCTAACCTGCTACACGTCCTTCCCATCTCTGTCTCTCTGTCTTGCCAACCGGTATAGATCAGTCTCTCCCTCCTTACTGTCCAACCTAGCATACAAGTCATCAGAAGCTTCTTGTTTGGCCTTTGCTACCTCTACCTTCACCTTACGCTGCATCTCCCTGTACTCCTGTCTACTCTCCTCAGTCCTCTCAGTGTCCCACTTCCTCTTGGCTAACCTCTTTCTCTGTATACACTCCTGTACCTCCTCATTCCACCACCAAGTCTCCTTATCTACTTTCCTTCCAGATGACACACCAAGTACTCTCCTACCTGTCTCCCTGATCACATTAGCTGTAGTTGTCCAGTCATCTGGAAGAACCTCCTGACCACCCAGAGCCTGTCTTAACTCCTTCCTAAAAGTCAAGCAACACTCTTCCTTTTTCAGCTTCCACCATTTCGTCTTCTGCTCTGCCTTTGCCCTCTTCATCTTCCTCACCACCAGAGTCATCCTACACACCACCATCCTATGCTGTTTGGCTACACTCTCACCTACCACTACTTTACAGTCACTGATCTCCTTCAGGTTACACCGTCTACACCAGATGTAGTCTACCTGTGTGCTCCTACCTCCACTCTTATAGGTCACCCTATGTTCCTGCCTCTTCTGGAAGAAAGTATTCATTACAGCCATTTCCATCCTTTTTGCAAAGTCAACCACCATCTGTCCTTCTGCGTTCCTCTCCTGGATACCAAACCTGCCCATCACCTCCTCATCACCTCTGTTTCCTGCACCAACATGTCCATTGAAGTCTGCTCCAATGACAACTCTCTCACTTCTAGGTATGCTCTGCATCACTTCATCTAAGTCCAACCAGAATTTCTCCTTCTCCTCCAGCTCACGTCCTACCTGTGGAGCATACCCACTAACAACATTGAACATCACACCTTCTACTTCTAGCTTCAGACTCATCACTCTATCTGACACTCTTTTTACCTCCAGGACATACCTAACAAACTCCTCCTTCAAGATAACTCCTCCTCCATTTCTCTTCCCATCTACACCATGATTGAACAACTTGAACCCTGCTCCTAAACTTCTAGCCTTGCTACCTTTCCACCTGGTCTCCTGGACACACAGTATGTCTACCTTCCTCCTCTGCATCATGTCAACCAACTCTCTACCTTTTCCTGTCATAGTTCCAACATTCAACGTCCCTACTCTTAGTCCTATACTCTTGGTGTTCCTCTTCTCTTTCTTCCTACGAACACACTTTCCTCCTCTCCTTCTTCGACCAACAGTAATCCAATTTCCACGGGGGCCCTGTAGGTCAACAGCACTGATGGCGGTCGTTGTTAACCCGGGCCTCGACCGATCCGGTATGGAAGTCATAGGTTTGATTTCACATCTTTGATTTGGCAAAAGTTTTACGCCGGATGCCCTTCCTGACGCAACCCTCTGTATTTATCCGGGCTTGGGACCGGCACAATAAGACACTAGCTTGTGTCCTCTTGCGGCTACATTGCTGACGACACACTACTCCACCTGTCAATCACATCTCTGGCCACCACCAGAGACTCCGCCCACACAAACTGCTCATCTTCATCAGCCCCCCCACAGATAAGGAACCAGCTCATCACCACTGACACACAGCAGCCCCTTCAAAGTAAAATCACGGAGGAGACTCACCCCAGCTGGTGAACTCCCACTTCATCTCCACGTAGAAATCCTGGGCCTGAGGAAGATAAGGACACGCCCCCATGAGGAGGAAGATAAGGACACGCCCCCATGAGGAGGAAGACCTCATGGGTTAGCACAGATTAGACATGGCAACATGATGGAAAGATGATGTCATCACTCTGGTGATGATGTCATATGGAAATGTCATCTCCAGAGTGATGACATCATCACTAGAGGACTCCAGATGAAGTGCTGCTGGAGGCGTGTCCTTTGGGAGGCGGTCCCTGGGCGTCGGCTTCACACTTTAAACAAACAACACGTGACGCCGGAGGCCGGGGGGACTTCCTGTTTGCTCCGGCGGGTCCTGGGGGGCCGTTCACACCTGCTGCAGACGCTCCAGCAGGACGGGGATCCCCGCCAGCCTCTGGGCCGTCCTCTGGTAGTCACGGTAACGCAGGACCAATCGGACCAGCTCCGGGTCCCCGGTGCACACCGCCTCCTGCAGGACTGGAGGAACACCACTGTTAGAACCAGAAAC
Organism: Antennarius striatus; assembly: GCF_040054535.1. Classification (NCBI taxonomy): domain Eukaryota; kingdom Metazoa; phylum Chordata; class Actinopteri; order Lophiiformes; family Antennariidae; genus Antennarius; species Antennarius striatus. The sequence continues at coordinate 26,211,542 of NC_090781.1, read as the reverse complement.
CCCCCGGGTCCAGAAACCCCCCAGATCCGGGACACACCTGTCCAGCCGCTGCGGTTCTCCTTGCTGACGTCGGCCCCCCCCTGCAGCAGAACACGAACACAGTCCAGGTGACCCAGAGTGACAGCCAGGTGGAGGGGGGTCCGGCCCCGGGGGTCCAGAGCCTCCAGGTCCGTCTGGGGGGGGGGGGGGGGCACAGAGATTTAATAGACCAGGAAGAATTTAATTAAATAAATAAATAAAAATAATATTTAGATTTATTTCCTCTCTGGTTCATGGGAACATTCTCTACACAGACCCCCCCCCCACGCTGCTCAGTGTGTTGACCTGATGCAGCCTGACAGGAACTAAGATCCACATCAATGTTTGATACACACACACACACACACACACACACACACACACACACACACACACACACACACACACACACACACACTCCTTGTGGTTTCCAGATAAAGGAAACAGACCAAAACACGTCTGTCTGTCTGTCTGTCTGTCTGTCTGTCTGTCTGTCTGTCTGTCTGTCTGTCTGTCTGTCTGTCTGTCTGTCTGTCTGTCTGTCTGTCTGTCTGTCTGTCTGTCTGTGGGTATAAATAGTAAATGTAGGGTGATGGAGGCGGGGTTAAGGCCCATTGGGGGGTAAAATGGGCCTCTCTGATTGGTCCATGAGTGCTTTATAAACAAGGCCCCGCCCCTCCATCGTGTATCGATGGAGGGGGCGCCTCCGTTAGTCACATGGTCTATCTGCAGGAGGAGGAGGAGGAACCAGGAGGAGGACCAGAAGAACAAAAAAAGGCTCTACTTCCTGTTTACAGGCCGAGAGGCGGAGCCAAAGCACAACGATTTACAGGTATGAACGTACGTCCAACACAGTGGCTCCGCCTCCAGGTGTGAGACGTTAGAGAGGTCAGCTGTGTGTGTGTGATGTCATCATGATGTCATTGATCACACACCTCCCCCACGGCTCCACCAGGTGGCAGGAAACAGGCGGTTTTAGCCCCGCCTCCTACAGGTGTCACTGTTTACTTCCTGAAGGGGGCGTGGCTGTGACGTAGGCCTCTGGGGGGGTTCTTGAGGGGCCTTTGGGGGGCTGCGGATGTGCGGCCCTGGTGGCTGCCAGCTGTTCCCTGCAGTGTGTCACCCCCTCACACACGGGGGGGTCCCGGAACCGACTCCCGTCACAACTTAGTTCACGTTTAAATGAAGCCCCGCAAATCCACGCCCCGCGCGCCCACGCACGTGCCCCCCCCCCAATTAATTGCGCTATTCCCGGTTTCAGAGCAGGGTCTCCACTGGGGGGTGGGGGGGGTCTGGACCTGTCCGCCCCGCGCGCGTCAGCCGCTCTCACCTGCTCGTGCGTCGCGAGCTCCTTCTCCAGCTGCCGGTACCGGTTGTTCCACACCAGGTGGTGGAGCGGGAACCGACTCCTGGAGGAGATCATCCCGGGATCATAGTCCTCCTGCTCCTGCTCCTCCTCCTGCTCCTCCTCTCGCGGACCGGTCGCTGCTGATTCACGGGACGATCCGGTAACGCTGCCTGGAACCGGGCCGTGAGATGATGGAGATGGAGCCGGTCGTGTCGGTGGAGCAGCTCCTCCACCTTCCTCCCGTAGCCTGCTCCTCCTCCTCCGCCCCCCCCCATCCTACCGCCCTCTGCTGACTGGAGCCGCGCGACGAGCTGCGGTGAGGCGCGCGCCGTCATCCAATCAGCGGCCAGGATACGGAGCAGTGATGCGACGGACGAGTTGAAAGAATCTTTTTTTTTTTTTTTAAATTATTATTGTTAATATGATTATTGTTAATATATTATTATTACTATTACTATTATTATTATTATTATTACTGTATTATTATTACTACTATTATTACTATTATTATTACTGCATTATTATTATTATTATTACTATTATTATTACTGTATTATTAATATTATTACTATTATTATTACTGTATTATTATTATTATTACTGTATTATTATTATTATTATTATTGTATTATTATTATTATTATTACTATTACTGTATTATTATTATTATTATTGTGTGGAAAAGATTTTATTGTCAAATCCAGGAAAAATATAGGAAATAACAATCTGGAAGTTCAACTTCCGATTTGATTTTTTAATTTTATTGAGTTTTTCTAAATTCAAAACGTTAAATTACTGGATTCTGTTACCAGGACAACCCGGTCAGGAGGGCGGGGCTTAAAGAGGACGAATGACCGATGTATGATGGATGGATGATTGATGGATGATGGATGGATGAATGATGGACAATGGATGGATGAATGATGTATGATGGATGGATGAATGATGGATAGATGGATGGATAGATGATGGATGGACGGATGATTGATGGATGATGGATGGATGAATGATGGATGGATGGATGAATGATGGACGATGGATGGATGAATGATGGAGGGAGGATGGATGGATGGATGGATGAATGATGGATGGATGAATGATGGATGGATGAATGATGGATGGATGAATGATGGAGGGAGGATGGATGGATGAATGATGGATGGATGAATGATGGAGGGAGGATGGATGGATGAGTGATGGATGGATGAGTGATGGATGAATGATGGATGGATGAATGGTGGAGGGAGGATGGATGGATGGATGAATGATGGACGATGGATGGATGAATGATGAATGGAGGATGGATGGATGAATGATGGATGGATGAATGATGAATGGAGGATGGATGGATGAATGATGGATGGATGGATGAATGATGAATGAATGATGAATGGAGGATGGATGGATGGATGGATGAATGATGGATGGATGAATGATGGATGGATGAATGATGGATGGATGAATGATGGAGGGAGGATGGATGGATGAATGATGGATGGATGAATGATGGAGGGAGGATGGATGGATGAGTGATGGATGGATGAGTGATGGATGAATGATGGATGGATGAATGGTGGAGGGAGGATGGATGGATGGATGAATGATGGACGATGGATGGATGAATGATGAATGGAGGATGGATGGATGAATGATGGCTGGATGAATGATGAATGGAGGATGGATGGATGAATGATGGATGGATGAATGATGGATGGATGAATGATGGAGGGAGGATGGATGGATGAATGATGAATGGAGGATGGATGGATGAATGATGGATGGATGGATGAATGATGAATGATGGATGAATGATGAATGGAGGATGGATGGATGAATGATGGATGGATGGATGAATGATGAATGATGGATGAATGATGAATGGAGGATGGATGGATGAATGATGGATCCGGGTCAGTGCCCCCCCCCGGGGGACCGGGGGTGTGAGCGGATCCCGGCTGGTGGAGAGCTGCCGTCTCCCGGTCATTCGGGGGAAATGCAGCCCGCAGCTGGAGCCCGCCTCAGCGCTGAGTGGATCCGGTCGGGTTCGGAGTGTTCAGGGCGCGGGGGCCGGAGCGGAGCGGCGCGGTGAACGGGGGCGACACACCGCGGAACAAACGGGAACCAGCTGTCAGCTGGCCGGCAGAGCCCAGCGCACCGCCCGGCTTCCGGGGAATCGACTGCAGACGTCGGTCGGGGGGAGAGGGTGAACCGCATCGCCGCTGACTTCCACGTCCGCGCCGCTTCGGAGATGTCCCGGAGGCTCCAGAGGACGGAGGTCTGCGCCGACTGCAGCGCGCCAGGTAGGGGGGGCCGGCGGGCGCTCGACAACCTAAGGCCGAGGCTGCTGCCACTGTCAGCGGCCGCGCTACGCAGGAAACGTCCCGGTCTCCCGGGCGTCGCGTAGGCCCAAAGCAAACAGCGGCGTTAGGTGTGTTATGAACCGGGACAGGCCGGTGCCTCCGACGGACCACCGGCCGGTGCCTCCACACTGACCACCGGCGTGTCCGTGCCGGTTAAACCGCGGACTGTGGAGCCGTGTTTGTGCGGCGGGTCGTCTCGTTTCGTCGCCCCTCATCCGGCCGCGCTAGCCGAGCGGGGCTAACGGAGCCGAGCGGGGCTAGCGGGGCTGGGAGCCGACCCGGGGGCTCCCCCCGCCGCAGCGGCTGCCCGCGACACCCCGGTACAGCTCCACACGCTGGGGGTCCGTCCCGCCACAGGCCGGTGTCGGAACCGATTCCGTTACCGGAAGACACGTTTGATCTGGAGGCTGTGATGTGATTGAGTCCGGTCAGACTAGAGTTCAGGTTAAAGACCGGGAATACCGGGAAAATACCGGGATTCATGTTTACTGTTAGCCTCACATGACCTCACTGTGTGTGTGTGTGTGTGTGTGTGTGTGTGTGTGTTAGCTGCTAGCAGTCATTCATGTATACATTCTTGTTAGCAGATGCTAATGTTAGCTGTCCTACCCCAGGCATCGGCGGGGTGGGGGGGTTAAAGGTCGTGTCTGTGTTGACCTGTGGTGACCTGACCCAGGTTAACCCCAGCTGATGATGTAATGCCGCAGGGGGCGGGGCTGGGGCGGTGCACCTCCCTGAGGAACTCCTTCAGTTCTAAACAGACCTGTAATGGAGCCCCACCCCCACCCCCCCGACCCCCACGGGAGAATGACAGGAGGTGATTGGTCCATGTGAGAGCAGTGGCCCCTCCCACTGTGTTCCCACCTGAACCTCCTCCAGCCCCTTGATGCGTTGCCTCCCGGGGTGTTCCAGACGTTTCCATGGAGACGCTCCTCCTCATAATGCCCTGTTGGATCCAGACAAACACACACACACACACACACACACAGACACACACACCTATTCACACACACACTGTGTGCTGACTTAGCATTGTGACGGCGCCCGGAGGCCGTGATGTCATTCTCTGTGTGTGTGTGTGTGTGTGTGTGTGTGTGTGTGTGTGTGTGTGTGTGTGAATAGGTGTGTGTGTGTGTGTGTGAGTGTGTGTGTGTGTGAATAGGTATGTGTGTGTGTGTGTGTGAGTGTGTGTGTGTGTGAATAGGTATGTGTGTGTGTGTGTGTGTGTGTGTGTGTGTGTGTGTCTGTGTGTGTGTGAGTGTGTGTGTGTGTGTGAATAGGTGTGTGTGTGTGTGTGTGAGTGTGTGTGTGTGAATAGGTATGTGTGTGTGTGTGTGTGTGTGTGTGTGTGTGTGTGTGTGTGTGTGTGTGAGTGTGTGTGTGTGTGTGAATAGGTGTGTGTGTGTGTGTGTGAGTGTGTGTGTGTGAATAGGTATGTGTGTGTGTGTGTGTGTGTGTGTGTGTGTGTGTGTGTGTGTGTGTGTGTGTGTGTGTGTGTGTGTGTGTGTGAATAGGTATGTGTGTGTGTGAGTGTGTGTGTGTGTTTGAATAGGTGTGTGTGTGTGTGTGTGTGTGTGTGTGTGTGTGTGTGTGTGTGTGTGTGAATAGGTATGTGTGTGTGTGTGTGAGTGTGTGTGTGTGTGAGTGTGTGTGTGTGTGTGAGTGTGTGTGTGTGTGAGTGTGTGTGTGTGAATAGGTATGTGTGTGTGTGTGTGTGTGTGTGTGTGTGAGTGTGTGTGTGTGTGTGTGTGAATAGGTATGTGTGTGTGTGTGTGTGTGAGTGTGTGTGTGTGTGTGTGTGTGTGTGTGTGAATAGGTATGTGTGTGTGTGTGTGTGTGTGTGTGTGTGAATAGGTATGTGTGTGTGTGTGTGTGTGTGTGTGTGAATAGGTATGTGTGTGTGTGTGTGTGTGTGTGTGTGTGAATAGGTATGTGTGTGTGTGTGTGTGTGTGTGAGTCATGGTGACGGCTGACAGGTTGCTTGGGGGCGGAGTCACAGGTCACATGTTTAGTTTGAACTCCTAGTTTGTCATCAGTGTTTGTCTTTTCATGGGTTGTTGAATGTGGGGGGGCTGGTTACCTCTGGGTCACCTGCCCCCCCCTCTGGGTCACCTGACCCCTCCCGGTCACCTGCCCCCCCAGACCCGGGCTGGACCAGCATCAACCGGGGGGTCCTGATCTGTGACGAGTGCTGCTCCGTCCACCGCAGCCTGGGGCGCCACATCTCCATCGTCAAGC
>NC_090781.1:26193078-26200578 GCF_040054535.1 Antennarius striatus | reverse complement strand
GCTCTTCCTTCTCTTGCACGGGGGCGTGTCTAATCCAGGGGGCGTGTCTAACCCGAGGGGCAGGCTTTTGGGGGGCCACGCCTCTCACTTCCTGCTTGTTTCCACCTCTCTGCTTCACACGGACTCCCGGTTCTGGTATCAGCATCCAGACCCGAACCCCCCCCAGCCGTGATCCGACGCCGACGGTCAATCACAGGAGGCCGTGCGTCGCCCCCTGGGTCAGGTGACGGCTCACCAGGATGTTGGTACCAGAGTCCAGAACCGGAACAGAACCGTCCCGAGTCCGCCTGCAGCTTGACTGTCTGGATGGGTTCTGGTCCCGTTGACCCGGTTCTGGTCCCATTGACACAGTTCTAGTCCCGTTGACCCGGTTCTGGTCCCATTGACACAGTTCTAGTCCTGTTGACCCGGTTCTGGTCCCATTGACACAGTTCTAGTCCCGTTGACCCGGTTCTGGTCCCATTGACACAGTTCTAGTCCCGTTGACCCGGTTCCGGTTCCCTGTCCTTCATTTGTTCTTGTTTCCTCCCAGGTCCGGAAGGGGGGCCCTGGGGGTCCAGTGCCGTACGGTCAGCACCTGTCTGGGTCCACAGAGACGGGCCGGTACCCGGTGAGTCCTGGAGGTCTGGTGGGGGCGGGGCCCGGGCGAGGCCCGGGCGGGGGGGTCAGGGGGCTCTCTGATGGACGTGTGGTTCTGCCCCCCAGACCAGAGCAGAGGGGCGGGGCAGCGGCGCCGATAGCGACTACGACAACACGCAGACCTACGACCTCTGTCAAAGGTCAGCCAGCAGTCGCCGTGACAACCAGCATATGTGAGTTTTCCCATCATGCACCTCTGTAATGGCTGTGTTCTGGTGCTCCCGTCAGCGTGGGACGCGGCAGCGAGGAGGACGGCCGCGGCGAATCAGAGGACGGGGTTGGGGCGGAGGGGGCGGAGCCGGACCCCGCCCTGCCCGGCACCGAGGACGTGATCCTGAAGACGGAGCAGGTGACCAAGAACATCCAGGAGCTGCTGAGGGCCGCGCAGGAGTTCAAGCACGACAGGTGAGGCCACGCCCAGAGGGCGGGAGGCCACGCCCCCACAGCGGGGCTGGGCCGCCAGTCTGAACCAGTAGAACCAGTCTGAACCAGTAGAACCACTCTGAACCAGTCTGAACCAGTAGAACCACTCTGAACCAGTCTGAACCAGTAGAACCAGTCTGAACCAGTAGAACCAGTCTGAACCAGTCTGAACCAGTAGAACCAGTAGAACCAGTCTGAACCAGTAGAACCAGTAGAACCAGTCTGAACCAGTAGAACCAGTCTGAACCAGTCTGAACCAGTAGAACCAGTAGAACCAGTCTGAACCAGTAGAACCAGTAGAACCAGTAGAACCAGTCTGAACTAGTAGAACCAGTCTGAACCAGTCTGAACCAGTCTGAACCAGTACAACCAGTCTGAACCAGTAGAACCAGTCTGAACCAGTAGAACCAGTCTGAACTAGTAGAACCAGTCTGAACCAGTCTGAACCAGTACAACCAGTCTGAACCAGTAGAACCAGTCTGAACCAGTAGAACCAGTCTGAACCAGTAGAACCAGTCTGAACTAGTAGAACCAGTCTGAACCAGTACAACCAGTCTGAACCAGTAGAACCAGTCTGAACCAGTAGAACCAGTCTGAACCAGTAGAACCAGTCTGAACCAGTAGAACCAGTAGAACCAGTCTGAACCAGTAGAACCAGTAGAACCAGTAGAACCAGTAGAACCAGTCTGAACTAGTAGAACCAGTCTGAACCAGTCTGAACCAGTCTGAACCAGTACAACCAGTCTGAACCAGTAGAACCAGTCTGAACTAGTAGAACCAGTCTGAACCAGTCTGAACCAGTACAACCAGTCTGAACCAGTAGAACCAGTCTGAACCAGTAGAACCAGTCTGAACTAGTAGAACCAATCTGAACCAGTCTGAACCAGTAGAACCAGTCTGAACCAGTAGAACCAGTCTGAACCAGTAGAACCAGTCTGAACCAGTCTGAACCAGTAGAACCAGTCTGAACCAGTAGAACCAGTCTGAACTAGTAGAACCAGTCTGAACCAGTCTGAACTAGTAGAACCAATCTGAACCAGTGGAACCAGTAGAACCAGTCTGAACCAGTAGAACCAGTCTGAACCAGTAGAACCAGTCTGAACTAGTAGAACCAGTCTGAACCAGTCTGAACTAGTAGAACCAGTCTGAACTAGTAGAACCAATCTGAACCAGTCTGAAGCAGTAGAACCAGTCTGAACCAGTAGAACCAGTCTGAACCAGTAGAACCAGTAGAACCAGTCTGAACCAGTAGAACCAGTCTGAACCAGTAGAACCAGTCTGAACCAGTAGAACCAGTCTGAACTAGTAGAACCAATCTGAACCAGTCTGAACCAGTAGAACCAGTCTGAACCAGTAGAACCAGTCTGAACCAGTAGAACCAGTAGAACCAGTCTGAACCAGTAGAACCAGTCTGAACCAGTAGAACCAGTCTGAACCAGTCTGAACCAGTAGAACCAGTAGAACCAGTCTGAACCAGTAGAACCAGTCTGAACCAGTAGAACCAGTCTGAACCAGTAGAACCAGTCTGATCTCTGTCCTGCAGCTTTGTTCCGTGTTCGGAGAAGATCCACGCCGCCGTCTCGGAGATGGCGTCCCTCTTCCCTAAAGTAAGTCTTTGTCTCCGCCTCCGCTGCCTCCCCCTCCGTGACTCCGCCTCCTGCCGCCAGGGGCTGTTTTCCTGTCTGACTCCTCCCCCTCCGTGTGCCCATAGCGTCCGGCGTTGGACGCCGTCCGCTGCTCGCTCCGCCTCCTGGCGTCCAGTGCGTCGCGGCTGCAGGTGGAGTGCCGGAAGGCGGGGCCCGAGCCAGGGGGCGGACCTGGGGCCCCCCCAGGAGCCCCCGCCGTGGACTACCAGCTGCTCACCCAGCAGGTCATCCAGTGCGCCTACGACATCGCTAAGGCCGCCAAGCAGCTGGTCACCATCACCACCCGCGAGAAGAAGCAGTGATGCATGATGGGAAGGAGGGCATGTGGGCGGGGCCTCCCGCCTCCGGAACAAAGGGGGAAGCGTCCCTCCCTCAATCCGATGGTGGGTGGGACGCCGTCCTGTGAGGAGGAGTCTCCTTCCGCGTTTGCTCCGCCTTCTCTCCGCCTTCGCCCCGCCTCCCCAACCAGACTCAAACCCGCCTCCTCACAGACTCCTCCCCCGCCGGGGCCTGGTCCGGCCCCCCTCCGCCCGCTTGTTGGAGAAGGAACACAGCATGACGCGGCATGTTTTTGTAGTGGCCTGGTGGGCGTGGCCTGGGGGCGGGGCGGACCTTTACACTGGAGACTTGTTGTTGTTGTTGCTTTTTTATTGATCTTTTTACTGACTGACACCAGTGGGCGGCGCCCTGGACGCCAGGGGCTGGACTTTTTCCAAGGGGGGGGTTTGTGGATCAGAACGCCCCCCCCCTCCGTAGAGCCTTTTGTAGCAGCGCCAGTGGAATCATCTCAGAACCAGACCCGGGTCCATCCGGGCCGGGGGTGTCCATCGGGGCCGGGGGGGGGGTCCACCTTTTATTTGAAGGTGGGCGGGGTGGAGGGAGGAGCCGCCACACCCATCACCTGCTCCTCTCCAACTTGTCTCCGCCCCCCTCGTGGAGCCGTCGCCCCCTTTTTAAAAAAAAAACCTTATGCGTCTCCGTTCAGCAAGGAAGAGGCGGGGCTACTGCCTCAAACATTTTGAGAGATTGACCCCGCCCCCCATAATGTCACTGCTACCAAGTGCTGTCATCACAGTCTCCTGATTGGCTGAATCACAGCAGTACTTCCTGTGTGATGGCCAATCAGGACGGCCCAGCGTTCAGCCACATGTGTTTATTCAGCTCTACGCTGATGATGTCCCACCCAGGCACGGGTGTGAGTCCGCCCCCCCCAGCTGGACTCCGGTCTGACCCCGGACCCCAGCCAAACCCCGGTCTTGGTCCGCCCCCCCCAGCCGAGTGGGCCCACTGTGGGAGGCGATGACATCATCGCGGTCCAGGTTGCACTAGTTCAAACTCGGGATGGCGTCCCGCCATCAACCGACGCTCAGCACATCTGAGGGGGGGGTCCTCCAGTATGAATGTTAGCTCTTCCGTGGCGTCGTCCCGTCACGCGTCCCGTCGGCGGCGCCGTTCTTCTATGCTTTGGGAGACGCAAGTTTTCTCCAACAGAAACGACTGGAAAGGTCAAAGGTGATGGAAACTCATAAGCTGTACATTTGTAATAAACCAGTGAAACCAAGTGGTCCCATCTGGTTCTTCTGAGACCGGGGGTGGGGGGGTCCTGTGTCAGTGGGGGCCACCGGACCGGGTCACATCTCGCCTCGGTGACATCATCATCAAGCCTGTGATGTCACACCTCCCTCCTACTGACCTTAACTTTTGTTTTGTCCTCTTATTGCCCCCTTGTTGCCCTGTTTTATTTTGTAGCTCTGGTCATTTTCTACTTGTTGCTTCCTGTTAATTCCTTGTGAGTGAATTCTGTCCGTATTTTCTTTTTCTTTGTGACCCCGCCTCTAACCCCGCCCCCTCTTTCACATTCGTTTACCTGTAGGGTTCAGAGCTCTTCCTCTAAAACGAAGCTGTTTTTATTTCTACTAAGTTTTAATAGTTTTACTAAACTACCGACTTGTAAACTTAAACGATTATGGAAAATGTTTAGTTTAATGTGTTAAAGCTTGTGCTTTGATCAATGTTTGATCAATGACATTAGGTCAGAGCACTAGCTGTAATCTTTAACCTATGACAGTAGTCAGGGTGACATCTTGAATCCTGGGGTGTCGCGTGATGTTTCAGTCTGACTGCATTGGTTCGTTTGTTGTCTGTTAGCGTCTCAGCTGAGCTAAGCTAAAGCTAAGCTACACGCTACATTACCGTACAGTGGATCAGCTAAGCTACATGCTATTTATTGTACAGTAACATATTATAAGCTTTCAACGGTTTTCTAGTGATTTCTAGAGTCCAGAGAAACAACAGAAACTAGATTTTAATTTTTAGAGTGACGAATAATCAGAACGACTGAACCCTAAATGACCTGAACCTGGATTTTATTATTATGGGATGTTTTAATGTCCTGTAATTGTTTCCGTCAGTCTGAGGGAATTCTTTAGTATTTATAGTAAAGAGTTAGGAACAATTCAACTTATGAACAACCTCTAGTGTTCATATGTTGAGGACTACCTGTATTTATATTATACATAATGTTTATATTTATACTAAATGTCATTCTACTCATAATGTTTATAGTCGAACTTGTTTACGTCAACAACCTGGGACTTCGAACAAATCAACACGTTTATGTCAAACAATATTTATATTCAAAGCGTGAAAGGAAATGCACTGATGATGTCATAGAGGGCGTGGTTTGTGTGGTGAAGCAGATCAGTTGGGAAGAGATGGGCGTCGCCCACATAGTCAGGCTGGAGCCTCTGATTAGCTGTGAGGGGCGGGGCTGGTCGCTCCTGGTCTACTTTCCTGATTGGTTTAGCATCGCAATGCTTCAGAGTGCGGTTTGCAGCCGGGCGGCCATCTTGGTTCAGCTCTGGCCGGAGGGGGGTCGGGTTCTGGCTCCTCAGGGGGGGTCGTCGGAGCTGGAGGAGCTGGGTAGCAGGACGCACTCCTGTCTCCGCCTCCTCCTCCTCTTGGCGATCCGGAGCCGCCGGCGAATCACATCTGAGGACACAAACACAGCATGAGACGACGCCCCCCGGCTGTGGGCCCCGGACCCCGCCCCGGCCCCCACCTGCCACGCTGTCGTAGTCCAGCCGGGGGTCACGCCAGTACAGGCTGGGGGCGGTCCTCCAGTGGCGGTAGAGCCGCGTGTGGAGGACGGACAGCGTGAGTAGGACAAGCAGGAAGCCGAGCGCCGCCGCCGCCCACACCGCCTCATCTGACCGCCGGGTGGGGGGCCCGGCCCACACCGCTTCATCCGACCGCCGGGTGGGGGGCCCCGCCCTCACGTCGCCGGCATCTGGGTCCGGCACCCCCCCCGCGGACGGAATCCTGAGGGCGTCTGAGCCCAGAGGGCGGTGCCGGTCCGTGTTGTGGGCGTCGGCCTGAAGAGCTGTCTCGTTCCCTGGGGGAGGAGCCGTCGACGCGTCCAGCGTCCTGCTGAGGGTCCGGTTGGGCTGCCCTTCTCTGATTGGTCGGGTTCTTGCCTCCATGTTGATGACTTCCTGGCAGCACCGCCTCACAGACTGCTGGGGGGCGGGGACAGACACGCCTCAGACGTAAACACAGGCGTCATCGCCATAGCAACCAACCCCCCTAGCCCCGCCCAGACCTTCCTGTTAGCCGCCGCCTCTGGCGCCACGGGCCGTATCAACAGGAAGTCGTACGCCTCGCCGGGCGCCACGCCTCCAGACCAGTTGGAGGGCGTGGTCGTCTCCAGCCAATCACAGGTGTCCGAGACGGCCACCGTGGACAGCTCCAAGGTGCGGGCCCAGGAGACCAACGCTATTGGCTGGGCAGAGCAGACGTTACGACAGGCTAATTAGCATCATGTTAGCATCAACATGTAGCTACATCTTGATGCTAACATGATGCTAATGTAGCTACATCTTGATGCTAACACGATGCTAATTAACGTTCAGATAACAACCGTCTCCTCTATGAGATCAGTTGTCTCCATGGCGACGGGGGTGTGGCCTCACCTGGTGGGGGCCCAGCTGGGGGTGGGGCGTGAGGACGTAGTTGGACAGACAGGAGTGCCCCAGGAGGGCCAGCAGACGGCGTTCCCGGACCGGAGCGCAGGGGTGGAACAGCAGGACGGTGGCGGCGTGCTGCAGGACACCGCCGGTCAGCACAGGCCCCGCCCACACAGCGGCCGGGGGTGGGGCCTGTGTTCACACTCACGTGTAAGTTATTGATCCAGCGCTGAGGAGGGCAGTATAGGTACTCTCCACTCTGTGCCCTGATTGGTCGATAGGCGCCGCTGCAATACACAACCTGTCAGCGCGCTACCTGTGAGGCCGGGGCGGGGCCAGGTCCGTCTTACCTGTTGGGGAGGGGCTGGTCGTAGGACAGAACCCTGTCCATGCACACCTGCTGGACCGGCTGCAGGAGAAAAAATATTGGGGTCAGACAGGGGTCAAAAGTCGGGGGGCACCACACACTTGACGGGCGTCACCCACCTGAGGGCGGTACACCGTGTCCACGCCGGGGCGTCTCTGTGGATGACACAACCGTTAGCCCCGCCTCACCTGAGGCACGCCCGCACAGGTGAGACCAGGTGAGTCACGTGACGTCTCACCTGGTCTCACCTGGACTAGCCAGACCACATTCTGTTTACAGGGTTGCCATAGTTACCTGAGCAGGCCAGGGAGACGTCGGACACTCCCAGTGGGTCACGTGGGGCAGGTCCCGGTCCAAGAAGAGCTAACACACACACACACACACACACACACACACACACACACACACACAGTTATAGGCACCACCTCATCCTGAAGCATGCTGACCGGACCGAACCGGA